>NW_015634018.1:314260-352228 GCF_001515625.1 Sinocyclocheilus rhinocerous | reverse complement strand
GTAGGAAATTTACAAAATATCTTCATGGAACATGATCTTTACTTAATATCCTAATGATTTTTGGCATAAAAGAAAAATGTATAATTTTGACCCATACAATGTATTGTTGGCTATTGCTACAAATATACCCCAGCGACTTAACACTGCTTTTGTGCTCCAGGGTCACAAATGTCGTAAAGGCTTTTTAATGAGCTGAGAAGTGGTTACTTCAAGTCTTAGCTCATGAATACAGACCGATCCAACCTAGACGTGCCAGAACTTCAGCTAGCTGGATCTCCAAGAGCTGTGGCTCCCAGACTGGTTCATAATCTTTAATAATAATTGTAATATTTTAAATATTCGTAATAGTTGTAATTTTCGGGTAGCATCCAGTCAAACCTGTTGTGCATGCCTTAATTTGCTTGCATTAGCATACGTAAGAGTCAGAAAAAGATTTGCTGAATGATTTCTAATGAGAAGAATAAAACAAAGGAGCCTTTCAGTCCGAATGCATGAAACTGGGAATTGCGTTAGCATGCGGCGTGCAGCAGAGGGAGCAGATTTACTACACTCTTCCCCTGCGTCTCTGAGGAACCAGAGCTCCTAAAATACCGTCATCTAAAAACAACAGACGTCTCCATGTGGAAAAAGTACGTCTGGGGCTAAATATTTTTAAGGAATGCTTTGGAAAATGGACCTAACTCCTGGTCTCCACCCATTAATGACAAGTGGCATAATCTTTAGTTCAAAATGCATGTGAAAGAAGGACTATATTTGATGTCGCTGTGATGCATTACATTTAAATACTTACAGAGAAATACTTTCTCTTTGATCTGATTGGCTATCATGAGCAATGAGGAGAAAATAACATCCATCTGACAGATTTTAACCTACTTTCAGCTTAATCAAAACCAGTTTGAGTTTTTTTCTCCCCAATATTTACTTTTGAGATACTGACCTAATTTTATGTTGTCTTATGTGACTTGATGTCACAATCTTTTTTTTTTGTTTGAGGACAGGTGTGCTGTTACTTTATTAAGCGATCAGACCTGCTGGATCATAAAACAGGTGAAAAAGCACCAGAGAATTACATTGAGCCATATCTAAAGACTTAGACGAGCCACCTGTTCAGTAATTCAAATTTAAGAGCGCTTTCCCAGAAACCCTCTGTGAAGACTTTATCATGCTGGAATCTCTCGCAGTCACTTGCCATGCGAGTGTAGCGTCTGCTTCATCTCTGGCCCAATGTGTTGGTCGTGGATTCATTTCTCCTCCAAGCCAGAGCCGGTCTGTGGATAAACCCACGTCCTTCCTGTAACACAGATACACAAAACCTCTTAAACAGCCTAAACTGGTTTCAGCAGGTCTCCTAGTCTAGTCATGCTGGTTTGCTAACACTTTAAGATCCAATAGCTCTTTTCTCAAACCTTGATCCGCCTGCAGCATTTTAAGGCTTCACAGATGCAAAGTAACCAAATTTTTGTCAATTTTTTAAGGCAACATTGCAAGTATCCTTCATAGAAAAACAATCCCATAATGCACTCATTGCACTACAACAATCTGGTGAATGAAGCCAGAGAGAGAGTATAGGTTATACTAACATTATATTTTAGTAAATAGTTAAAAGTATTGAGAAGATGATTCAACTTTGATCAAAATAGTTCAATCCAGTTGAAAAGTATGTATTTTACCCAATATGTGTATTTTAATACAGTAAGGTTGCTCAACCAACCAGCTTAATAATGACAGAATAATGAACGATCTGAGAGCTACTGGGGGCTTGCTTCTGTTTGAATTAAAACACAGGTGAAGCACACATGACAAAACACTCTAATGTCACCAGATGCTCTCAAGAATCCAGAGTATGACGTTCACTATAATCCTCATTACTGTCGTAAACTGGCTGTAATTTAGCCACAGATCCTGGCTGACTTCACAACCGCTGGCCTCATCTTCCCCGAGACGGTTTATTGAAGGAGTCTGGTTTCAATACAGCCAGTGTTTGTTACTGTTTACTAAAACTGCTAAAAATAAATTTTTGTTAATTGAAATAAAGCTGAAATAAAATAAAATGTAAATATTAGATGAAAAAAAAAGAAAAAAAAAGATGCAAATTAGAAATGTTGCCTTGGCAACTAACTGAAATAAATAAGTTGAAGGTGAAGTACTAAACTTAAAATAAAAATCATGCTAAATAGAAATATAAAAAAAACTAAAGTGCATTAAAAATGACAAAAAAATGAAAATAAAAGCTAATTCGAAATAGTAATAAATACTATTATACCACTAAAATAACACTGAAAGGGTTCACACAAAATTCATTGACTCACCCTCACTGAATGATGCTGTCTTTGACGTCATTACGTGTGTTCCTGTGGCTCTAGAGTTATCAGGTCATAGCTTTTACGACTCAAAAAACATCCGTCTAGAACTGAGTGCTCATAAGCAAAAATGTTCAGCATGTTCTTGGCACTTCCATGCTGAAATGAGTGGAAATGTTAACGGATAGCCTTTTTCTACATACCAACTATCTAAATTTCTATTGGCCTAGATCAGCTCTAAACTTATGCTTTAGAATTTAATAAAAAATTTTTGTCTGGAAGAATTCAATTTCTTCTTAAAACCCTCAAAGTGCATACCCCCAAATGTTTATTTTATTTATTTATTTATTTTTACTTTTTTTAAGCAAAACTGATGGAGAAGTGAATATCATTTTCTGTGGTAATACATTACACCGCAAACCGTTATATCTTGTATTGAAGCCAGACTGTAAAGAGACAAAACAAAGCTCTCCAAAACAGAGAGAGTGAAGAGCGTAGTTTCATTTCTGACGTGTTGGCTTCACGACAGGCCACTGTGTCTTATTAAGTGTGATGACTTTTCATCCTGGGCTTCTCTCTTTTTGGGACTTTTCATCCGGCTGAGAAAAAGAGAAGAATATGGAGGAAATGTGATTGACCCTTTGTCTTTTTTCCCTGTCAGGGGACACGTTTCCCCAGGAAATTAAACTTGAAAGGGGATGTGAGGTCACTTCTATGATACCGTATCACGATAAACATTTAAATGAAATCCAGAGGCTGCGAATGTCCATCCAGAACCCGAGGGAAGTGGGAAAAGACCATCTACTGCTGTTTCATGTGGTCTCACTGACCGTTTGATAAACCATGCGAGATAAACTGTGCCTCCTTAAGAACAACAAAAGAGTAGAATAAGTGTTCTTTAGATGCATCGCAGCATTTAGACCTTTTATCAGTAACACCTTATGTGAGCGCAGCAACTTGCACTGAATTTATTTAATACACGAGTTTCACAATTTGAGTTGAATTACTGAAATAAATGAACTTTTCCACGACATTCTAATTTATTGAGATGCACCTGTATTTATGCCAAAAAGGGTCATTGGAAATGCATATAGTATATACATATACACTATATATAGAAATCGCTGCAGTTTCCAGTTGAAATGAACACCAGAGGCAGTAAAACTCCAACAGCTTTTATTCCTTTTCAGACAAAGTATGATTTACAGGGCCAGAGTTTCGATTATGAAAGTCTATTTTTCGCACAGTTCCTCGCGGAATATTACGTTATGACTTACAAAAAAAAAACAACAGTAACAGTTTTGAACAGTAAGATTTTTAATGTTTTTTAAAGAAGTCTCTTCTGCTCACCAAGCCTACATTTATTTGATCCAAATTACAGCAAAAGCAGTAATATTGTGAAATATTGCTTTCTATTTGAATGTATTTTAAAATGTAATTTATTTCTGTGATGCGCAGCTGTATTTTCAGCAACATTACTCCAGTCTTCAGTGTCACATGATCTTCAGAAATCATTCTAATATGCTGATTTGCTGCTCAAGAAACATTTATTATTATTATTATTATTATTATTATGTTGAAAACAGCGGAGTAGAATTTTTTCAGGTTTCTTTGATGAATAGAAAGTTCTGAAGAACAGCATTTTGTAACATTATGCCTTTATCATCACTTTTGATCTATTTAAAGCATCCTTGCTAAATAAAAGTATTAATTTCTATCATTTCTTTTCCAAAAAAATAAATAAATAAATAAATTATACTGACTCTAAGCTTTTGAATGGTATAGTGTATAGTGTTACAAAAGCTTTTCATTTAAGATAAATGCTGATCTTTGGATCTTTCTATTCATCAAAGAATCCTGAAAAAAAAATGTACTCAACAGTTTTAAATATTATATATATATATATATATATATATATATGTATATATTATATATATATATTCAAAAGAGTCAAAAGTCTTTATAGAGGGGATTTTGGATATCACTTTTTATGCTTTCATTAATCAGAAAATACTGACAACAGAAAAAAAAAAAGTTCACCATTTAGAAATTAAACGTTAAAAATATACCATATGAATAATATGAAAAATTAAAAACCCTCAGTAAATACCTTCAGAATATAGATAGGAATGGCGTGTTACTGAAGTGGAGAAAACAGCCTTTAAAGGTACAGACGCAAATAAATAAAGTGCAATAAAATAAACACCTAAATGAGCCTAAAAGAAAACAAGCTGCGGAAACAAAATAACCCAAATCCTCAAAATTGATGCATGAAAAAACGATGGTTTTGCATATAAGCATATAACAGTCTAAATGGTATTTTACCATGTATTGAATCCATTTACACCCAACTGAATCTAATTAAAAAGCTGTTTTTGTTTATTTCAGGGCGGCGGACCTGCTTTAATATCGACACCAGACATGCAAAAATCATTAAGGGGTCGACGGAGGCTCAGTTTGGATATACGGTTCAACAACACGAGGCAGACGGCCGCAAATGGTAAGACTGCTTCTTCAGAAACTGATTTGAAAAGATCATCTGATGGCAACCTTGAATTTATATTCCCAGTTTGAGTTTCATAGGCCTGAGAGAACATTCCCAAATGACCATTTTACAGCTCTGATGTTGAGATCCCTGACTTTCATGCCTTGGCAAATCTGAGCATAGCTTGACTTTTTCCTCAGGAGAAATACTACAGCAGAAGTCTTCATTTGCTCTCTCTCACTGCTGTCTAGAAGAAACTATCGAGATATTACAGAGAAAAGCTCAATTTCAGCAATAGTTTTCTTCTTGAATAGTTTCATCCATCATTTCTTCCGATGAAATACTGCTGTGAAATGCGATCGTGCTCATGCTTCTGCTGTCTGCTGGCAAACACACAGTCTCAGATTCGATCTCGAAACTCTCTTGAAGACGTATCGCTCTTGCTTAAGTAAACCAAACATAGCTGCATCTGCACATGGGGAATTAAATAAGCAATAAACAAAACCATTCACAATGACAGCCAATAACATATGTTCATAGAAGCAAGTGAGTCACACTAGCAAGGACATTTAGTCTTACAAATTCAGTGTTATGGATTATAATTGCAAGCAAAGTGAGGTTAGTTAATAAAAAGGTATTTATATCAAAACAAGATATATTTTCCAACATTAAAAATGGTCCACTGCAAAAAGAAAACCTGAAGGAAATACTACGTTAATAATATTTACTTAAAAGGACAGTTCACCCTAAAATGAAAATTAGCCCATGATTTACTCACCGTCAAGTCATCCTAGGTGTGTATGACTTTCTTCTCTCAGACGAATACAATCAGAGTTATATTAAAAAACGTCCTGGCTCTTCCAAGCTTTATAATGGCAGTGAATGGGTGTCGAGATTTTGAAGTCCAATAAAGTGCATCCATCCATCATTAAAAGTGCTCCACATGGCTCCGGGAGGTTAATAAAGGACTTCTGAAGTGAATCGATGCGTTTCCATGCGTTCCGCTGGAATACCACTCTCTCGTGAACGCGCGTACAATAGTTAGCGGAAGCTAGAGATTAGAGTTTATAAAGTTTTAAATATGGATATTTTTCTTACAAAAACGCAATGATTTGCTTGAGGGCGTCTTTATTAACCCTCTGGAGCCGTGTGGAGCACTTTTTATGATGGATGCACTTTATTGGACTTCAAAATCTCAACACCCATTCACTGCCATTATAAAGCTTGGAGGAGCCAGGACGTTTTTTTTTATATAACTCTGATTGTATTCGTCTGAGAGAAGAAAGTCATACACACCTAGGATGGCTTGAGGGTGAGTAAATCATGGGCTAATTTTCATTTTAGGGTGAACTCTCTCTTTAAAGCCTATCGTAGATATTAATGTCAAGAGAATTTATCATTTTTAATTTCAAACAGACAAGTCCCACCCCAAGCTCACATGAATGATGACGGATCAATGTTTTGAAAGCATCGCAAGGATTCAGTGTCTCTCTCTTTATGAAGTCTGACTGACCATGTGACTCTAAGTGAGAAACTGTTTAATATAAATCAAATTAAATCAGATTTAGGTAGACCACGATGTTAAACGTAATACATTTCAGGACCAGGTGCCTGTATAATTGCAGCCATGCAGAATGTGACATGCGTCATCTCATCATGATAAGTAATGCCATTACTGTAACCCAGCTGGTCTTTATATAGTAAAGCCAATCAATTACTCTCACAGCTTACAGCCTTTAAAACACAGGGTATTGTTTTTGACTCATAAAAGCCCAGACACACAAAAGAATATCATTAACCAAGCTCCCACGGCATCAAAACCCCTAAATCCTTCCTATTATTTAATCCTGAGGTTTGTCATCATTGACGGGGGCCTTTGGGAAAACCTGGGGGCCTTTGATGTGCGCAGGTAAATAAGTGGAAAGTATTTGCACTTGTCTCGACACGTCTGTGAGCGCGAGCTCTGGAAAGTATGTGTTTTTTGGCTTGTAATTCCCAAACCCCCTCCTGTGCATCCCATCTCAAGACAAACCGTGTGGCGCGCGCTTCCCTCTGGAATGTGATTTACTGCGCAGAACCGAGAGGAATGCTGCTTTTCCATTTCTGTCGAATGTCACTTAAAGTCAAAGGAGTGTTTTGCTTCATGCACTAATGCATACAAATATTTTAATTCTTAAAAACACATGCATCTAAAATTAAGTGTTGCAAACTGTTCAAAAAATGGCCCCCTGCTGTTCTAGCCAAGGTCTGAGCGCATCCCGTTTACATGTAAGAGTCTGGATGTTTTTTGTTTTAATTCCATATGAAACAAAAATCGCCTCTATTTACATAAAGGAATAGTTCAGTGAATGGGTGCCGTCAGAATGAGAGTCCAAACAGCTGATAAAAACAGCACAATAATCCACAAGTAATCCACACCACTCCAGTCCATCAGTTAACATCTGGAGAAGACAAAAGCTGCGCGTTTGTAAACAAATCCATCAAGACGTTTTAACTTTAAACCATTGCTTACAGCTAAAATACAAGTCCTCTGATATTGTTTTCTATTATGAATATTTTCATTCTGACAGCACCCCATAATTTATCAGTGCACATTTGTCTTCATAACTTCTGAAGATCAAGAAGATAAATCAAGATATATTTATATTTAGATGCATAATGATATAATATATTAGGTTTTGTTTTCAGAATTTTGTTTGGGGGGGGGGGATAATCTTGTTTTCCCTTTAAATTAAGCATAAACACTTCATTTTGATTTTTTGATTTTTTTTCAGAAAACAAAGCGATATGTTAAGTAAATTTTCTTTTCAAGTATATGAATCTTGATTTAAGAAAGTTAAAATATTTGTACTGGAAAACAAGACAAAAATAGCAAGTAAGAAATTTTTTTTATTTTTTTGTAGAGTATCCAGTTTCATATAAAAATACATCACATTACAGACGTAAAATGGGTTGACATTAATGGTAAACACTAAAAAGTACTAGTCGCTGATCCTGTTTCAGTGATTAATTTCCTCAACATAACTCAAGAGCTGAAGAATTTGTAGTACTTTAGGGATACTGGTATCCACATGTCATCATGTTCCGATATGCAAGATTAAGAACAACATCAGTCTATATTTCAGCTGGGTTTCGAGCTAATGTCATCAGCAGATGCTTTTATCAGAAGTGACGTATGGTACAATTATTACAGCTCCTGGAAGAACGCGAAGTGGCTTTGTACCCGATTCCCATTTGTTTTTCAAATCCAATATCGCTGTGCAAGTGTTGAAATTGGATCCGTTTGTTCAGACAGTGAAGTCAATACCTGGGATATTACAACTAATACTAATCTGATTCTACTGTTTAGACTGAAATGCATTACTAAAATTCCAATTTTAATCAGATTTCAGACCGCATACAAATTGGGTTTGTAAAAACTACAGATTTCACACAGTTTTTGCGATTCAGACTACAAACAACTAAACGGATTTGAGTCGGACAAGGCTGTGTGAACAAAGCCATAGGGGAAAATTCAATAAAAATGAATTGCACATGCTGTTAGCCCTCATTTGCATATGCCGTCTGCATTGTTATAGCACATAAAATTATGCAAATCCGGTAACGGTGCACAACACAACCAAATGCAATTGGCTGTTTAAGCAGGAAAATATACATAAACAGCTCTTTTAAAGGTGACATATTATGCCCCTTTTTACAATATGTAATATAAGTCTCTGGTGTCCCCAGAATGTGTCTGAAGTTTCAGCTCAAAATACTCCACAGATCATTTATTATATCATTTTGCAAATGCCTATTTTGAGTGGAAGCAGAAACATGCTGTTTTTCGGGCCTGTCTCTTTAAATGCAAATGAGCTGCTGCTCCCCGCCCCCTTTTCCAGAATAGAGCTGCACAGCTCGTATCTGCTAAAAAAATCTGTCTTGGTTCTGATTATCATGTTTATCGCGCTGAAATCATGCGTTTTAAACCATATGAGTTTAAACTTCAGATATAAGTTTTTCTGAGCGCACACATCTGAAGCACACGCACAGAAAGCTGCTGTCACAGCATGCGAGCACTAAACTAAGTTCTCATTCACACACAAGTTTACGTTAAAAACACACACGAGTTACAAAAAACAGTCGGTTATGTCTGTGAAGGAGGCTGGGACTCTAAATAGTGTTCTGTGCTCATCTGTGCAGCCAAAGACAGAACATTAGCATTAGAACTGGACTGGTACACTGTTGTCACTTGCAAAATCAAATGACGGAGCTGTGGGTGGAAACTTACAGATTAAGGGGCGGTGATATTATAATTAGATCCCTTTGCCACGTCACCAAGGGAGCAAAATCAGACGCGCTCATTTTCTCAGACGCTTGCAGAAAAAGGCTTCCCAAAACAAAGTTACTGGGTTAATCTTTTTCACGTCTCCTTGGTTGGTAGATGCACCGGAGACCTGATTATAGCACTTAAAACCTGGAAAAGTCAGATTATCATGATATGTCACCTTTAAACAAAATGCTGTTTGATTCCCAGTAAATGCATGAACTTGAAATGCGATGTAAGTCGCTTTGGATAAAATGCATAACATGCATACTATAATAAACCTCATTTGCATGGTAAGTTTGCATGTTTGTGCTGGAAAAAAAGAGAATGAATTACTTTAAGTACACATGTTGTTCAGTATAGATGCCAGTGTAGCAGCACCTGGAAAAGCTGAACTATAGAAGTCTGAAACACTGCCCTCAAAACTGGTGTTTAGTGAATTGTGATAGTTTATCAGTCAACTCTTGATTGGGTTTGAACCTACAGCCTTTCAGTTACCAGTCCTAATGTTTAACCCCTAGGTTTTATGCATGCATGTTTTATGTATCTTGACATGACCATGTTTATTTTGTGCAAACTTAGATTGAATGTTAATTCAATGCTATGAAAGCCAATCAGTGCTATACAAGCCTTTGCACAATTTCTCCACCATTTTGCAATCATATAGTTTGCTGCTAACCCAAAAAATAATTATAGGATAAAATATCAGACTCTGTCATGGCATTGTGGAAAACCTAAACAAACCGCAAGATAGACATTTCATCTCCAAATAAAACACATTTGGATGGATTCACCGAGCAATTAGTGTCCTGGCTTCTATCACAATGTAAATGAAAGGCAAAGTAACAGCATACAGGTTTGGATCAACATGATGATTAGTAAACAAAGACTAAACTATTCATTAAAGAGTATGTTGGGATACCTGTAGGTTGTTTAGGATGAGAAAGAGACTGGTCTGTCATCCTTTAAGACATTGAGCTCCAATTTATTCTGAAAGCCCTGGCATGTTGAATTAGCATCGGCTGGCTTGGAAAAACAACCGGGTTGAACTTGGCGTTCCTGAAATAACTTTGCCTCAGGATAGACTAAACCTTCACTACAGGTGCCAAAGAGTAACAGTACATTCCAACAATGACTGGCGTTCAGAAAGTGGTGCATTGTGGGAACTGAGAGTGCTGCACATCCCAAAAACAAATCCGTCATGTGACTTAAAGCAAAAACAAATCCTACTATGGTACACTGAAAAAAAAAATGGAAGAAACATTTTGTAGAAACATTTTCACTCAGAAATGGCTTCATAAACAGTTACAAAGAAATGGCAACACATTTAATCCATTTTTAACATTGAAATTTTAGAGTAGAAAAACTGAAATAGTAGTTATTTTCTTGTGAAACATACAGTACTCCAAAAATTTGTTTTATTTTGGAAACTTCCATTTATTTTGAAAATCTTCACTCTTTAATGCACAGCAAATTATTTACCCTGCTTAATAGGCTAGTTTTAACCAGCATAAGATGGTTTGCTTTGCTGGTCTTAGTAAGGTTTAATTGGTTTCTCAGCCTGGTGAAGCTGCTTTTCAGCTGGTTTAGTGTCCAAAACTTCTCTAAAACCAACTAAACTAGATTCTCTTGACTACAAAACCAACAAACCACCTTAGAATGGTTTATGTTGTTAGTTTTTTTTTTTTTGTATTGACATTATGACAAGTCTGAGAATTGGCTGACTGTGATACAAAACACGTGTTTGTAGATAAACCCATCAAAGACCATCCTGACTAGTGAAAACCACCCCAGTGGCCAGTTAAAACCAAAAAAACACCTTTAAACCAGCATAAGGTAGCTTGCTGGTCTTAGTAGGTTTAGTTGGTTTCTCAGCTTGAAGCTGTTTTTTTTTTTAGCATGCTTAGCTGGTTTAAGTGCCCCAAACCTCTATAAAACTATCAAACTAGACCATTCTGACTAGTGAAAACCACCCTGGTGTCTAGTTAAAACCAACAAACCACTTTAGACCGGTTTATGCTGTTTTTTTTCTTTCATACTGACAATATGACAAGAATGTGAATTGACTGACAGCTATGTTTTTGATTCAAAACACGGTTGTAGGTAAAACCATCAAACTACACCATCCTGACTACTGAAAACCACTTTGGTGGCCAGTTAAGATCAACAAACCACCTTAGACTAGTTTATGCTGGCTTTTTCTCCATATTGACCATATGACAAGAGCACAAATTGACTGTAGGTCGCAGTGGCAGGGGAGGAATGTAAACATTGCCATAGATGGATTTCACAGGCCAAACTCTGGGATGCGGTTTGTCGTCGCAGCTCTAAATGTCTTGATCTCAACGTGAACAGCATTACCGAGTTTGCTGTTGGTTTCTGGTATTGGCTCCGTCTCAAACGTACCTCAGAAGCTGGAAAAATCTGCTTAGCGGTTCCCTGCTGCTGGGCTCGTGTAGGGTTTTCCTCCTATCAGGGAGTGAATGACTTCGACTGGAACGCAGCTGGAATGTTGAACTTGTGATCCTGTTTGTGTTTCTCATAAAATGGCTATTTGGAAGGATCTGCTACCGTTCACCAATTTATTCTCAAATAAAAACAACAGTTAAAGCTGTAAAAGTACGCAAGAAAAACCAAATATCCCAAACTAGATTTTAATCAAGCATCATGCATAATTGAAGATTACATCAAACAATTAAACCTGATCAAAAAATGCATGGTGTATAAGTATTTAAGGAAGTATATTCTTGCATTTCAGGCTCCTGGTCGGAGCTCCCTTTGAGAGCAGCGGTGAACACCAGACAGGTGACGTCTACAGATGTCCACTAGACAGCAAACCTGCCGCAAACTGCACACGACTGCATTTAGGTATCACATCACATCATCTGACACCTCAAAAGGAATAAGTAGCCCAATAATGAAAATGTGCTGTTAATTTACCATTCAAGACGAAGGTGACTTTTTTCTTGAGTAGAACAGTAAGGAAGATTTTTAGCTGAAGCCGTGATCCTTGGTGATTCAGAAAATGCAAGTCAGCGGCTGCCTGTTTTTGAGAATAATAAAAAGGAACACAAAATTAACACCCGTGGCTCCTGACAATATATTGAGGTCTTATGAAGCGAAACGATCGGTCTGTGCAAGAAACTGAACATTATTTACAGCATTATTACATGTAATCCAGAGCCTCAGGCAAACGGGGAAATCAATTCGGTTCTTTCAGACAGTTCGATTCAATGAACTGGTTCAATTCACTAGTTCATTTGCGTAATCACGCAATGATCATCTACAGATTTTTCCCGGACCTTCTTTTCTCTGTAAATGAAGGGTGCACACTATTGCTGAGAAACACAATCAGTGTCAGTGGTCCGAGTCGAAGTGTTTGCTCAGTTCAGTGACTGTTGGAGGAACTTGAATGAGTTTATTCATCATAGAATCAGATACGCCACTATTTTGGCTGATTTCGAGTCGCAGTGACTGTCAAGCGTCTGAAAGTGAGATTTGATTGAGGAACTTGTAGATCTGTGCTGCTCGAGCCGCGAACTGTTTCAGATGCTTCAGTCCGATTTGGTGAAATGATTCATCTAGTTCACTAAAAAGAACCTGTTCAAAAGAATGATTCGTTCATGAACCGGACATCACTCCGGACCTAATGTTGTAAATAATGTTGCACAGACCGATCATTTCGCTTCATAAGACCGCAATATATCATCAGGAGGCACAGGTTAATTTTCTGTTGCCTATATACGTATACTTTTTTTGTTCTCAAAAAATGGGCAGCCATTGACTTGCATTTAATGAATCACAAAGGACCACGGTTTTAGTTAAAAATCGTCTTTACTGTTCTACTCACGAAAGAAAGGCACCTACATCTTGGATGGCCTGCAAAAGTTCACTTTTGGGTGAACTGTCCCTTTAAGCTTCAGAAAGGCAAAATTTAACAAAACATTTTGTAATTCTTTCTCTTAACTTTCTCTTGCTGTTCGGCTGTTTTTAAGGAAAGATATCCCTGAACAATGTGTCTGAACGCAAAGAGAAAATGAGGTTGGGAATGACTCTCACCTCCAACCCGAAAGACAACAGCTTTGTGGTAATTTGCTTAAGATCATAATTTTCCATCAAAAATCAAAATAGGTTCTGAAAATGGTTTTATGCTGACTGTGTTTTAGGCGTGTGGGCCGCTGTGGTCGTACGAGTGTGGAAGTTCCTACTACAGCACAGGCATCTGTTCAAGAGTCAACAGCAGCTTCAACTTCACCCACAGCATCGCTCCAGCCTTTCAAAGTAAAGCCAAACTCTTCATTGATGAAGATTCTTCTCATTAAGTATTGAAGATCACATGCATATTGACAGCAGCAGTTTCTCCACAGGATGCGAGACCTACATGGACATAGTGATTGTGTTAGATGGATCCAACTCCATCTACCCCTGGTACGAGGTTCAAGATTTCCTGATAAATGTGCTGCAGAAGTTTTACATCGGTCCAGGACAGATCCAGGTGCGTCTGAATTACGACCTGGAAAATCAGTTTTGGACTGTTCTGACTTTGATTTATGAAACGCTAGGCTTGTACAATTACAGCACTTACCACTGTACTCCTGAGGATCAGGAACTCGTCAAAACAGTGCAAACTAATGTGATCATTCAAGACAATATACAAAAGTATTAACAGAATATCAATTAACAACATTTAAAACCACTCAGAACACCCTAGCAACTGCATAGCAACAAAAACTACCCAGAACATCCAAGCAATCTCATAACAACCTAAAAACTCCTCAGAACACCCTAGCAACCACATAACAAAACTTACACAGAACATCCTAGCAACCACATAGCAACATACGGAAAACCACTCAAAACACCTTAAACAACATAGCAAGATTTAAAACCACTCAGAATACCCTAGCAACCACATAACAAAACTTACACAGAACATCCTAGCAACCACATAGCAACATACGGAAAACCACTCAAAACACCTTAGAAACAACATAGCAAGATTTAAAACCACTCAGAATACTCTAGAAACCTCATAGCAACAAAAACATCCTAGCAACTGCATAACAACCTAAAAACTCCTCAGCACAACCTAGCAACCACATAGCAACAAAAACTACCCAGAACATCCAAGCAATCTCATAACAACCTAAAAGCTACTCAGAACACCATAGCAACCGCATAGCAACATAAAAACGGCTCTGAACACCCTAGCAACAGCATAGCAACATAAAAACTACTCAGAGCAACCTAGAAACCACATAGCAACATATGAAAAACCACTCAAAACACCTTAGAAACAACATAGCAAGATTTAAAACCACTCAAAATACTCTAGCAACCACATAGCAACAAAAACATCCTAGCAACTGCATAACAACCTAAAAACTCCTCAGAAAAACCTAGCAACCACAGAGCAACATAAAATCTACTCAGAACACCCAAGAAACCGCATAGCAACATAAAAACTACTCAGAACACCATAGCAACCGCATAGCAACATAAAACTACTCTGAACAACCTAGCAACCACATAGCAACATACAATAAAACACTCAAAACACCTTAGAAACAACATAGCAAAATTTTAAACCACTCAGAAAACCCCAGCAACCACATAGCAGAACATCCTAGCAACCTAAAAACTCCTCAGAACAACCTAGCAACCACAGAGCAAAATATGAAAAACCACTCAAAACACCTTAGAAACAACATAGCAAGATTTAAAACCACTCAGAATACCCTAGCAACAAAAACTACCCAGAACATCCTAGCAACCACACAGCAACATAAAAACTACTCGGAACAACCTAGCAACCGCATAGCAACATAAAAACTACCCAGAACAACCTAGCAACTGCATAGCAACATAAAAAACTACTCTGAACACCCTAGTAACCCCATAGCAACATAAAAACTACCCAGAACACCCTAGCAACCGCATAGCAACATAAAAACTACTCAGAACAACCTAGCAACCACATAGCAACATAAAAACTACTCAGAACACCCTAGCAACTACATATCAACAACTCAGAACACCCTAGCAACTGCATAGCAACATTTAAAATCACTCATAACACCCTAGCAACTGCATAGCAACACCCTGCCTACCATGATGCATTGTGGAAATATCTAGAGTTATTTTTAATGATTTATAGAAACATTTTTGTTTGATGCGTTACAGATACTAAGCTGGACAAAAGAATTTGACAAGAATACGACATGTTAAAGCATATAGAAGTTAGCTGTCATCTCACCAGGTGTTGTGTCCTGTTGTCCAGGTAGGGGTGGTCCAGTATGGTGCGAGAGTGGTGAACGAGTTTCGGCTGGATGATTTCCGTACGGTTGAGGAGGTTGTCGAGGCAGCTAAGAATATCGACCAGCGAGGCGGAGAGGAAACACGCACAGCTCTCGCAATCAGTGAGGCTCGGTACAGTGGCGTGTTTGTCTGTCTGCCGTTCACCAACTTATGTGCATCGCTATTTACATTGATTGGAAATAAGGCTAATCTATAGAAGCTTATTTCTGCAATGGAATAAAAAAAATAATTTAAAAATTGCATCATCTCAGAATGTTTTTCTTAGAATTGCGAGTTTATATCTCACAATTGTAAGTTATAAACTCTCAATTGTCAGTTTACATCTAGACTAAACCTCATTTTACAACTCACAATTCTGTTTTTTTTTTTAAGAAGTCCAAATTGTGAGATGTAAACTTGTAATTCTGAGACATAAACTCACAATTGCAAGAAAAAAGGTCAGAATTGCTTATATATATATATATATTTTCTTTCTTTTTTGTATTTTTATATCAATATAGTACAAGATTGTCCTATTTAAATCAATGTGATAAACGAGTTAGGTCAAAAGTAATCTAAAAGTAGTCCGATTATATTACCTAAAATGTGTAGAGTAATGGATTATGTTACAATATTCGTCATGTAATTTGGAATCAGTAACGGACTACAATTTGTAAGTAATCAACCCAGCACTGCATGTACATGTCTATGTATATGTATTTATAACAGAACTCAAGCATTCAAACACGGAGGACGTCCAGACGCCAAGAAAGTCATGATTGTCATCACTGATGGAGAATCGCACGACAGTCCAAACCTTCGGAAAGCCGTGGAGGAAAGTGAGAAGGATAATATCACCTTGTACGGTATTGCGGTGAGTTACTGCCTATTTCCAGTAGAATCCTCCAGATGTGTTCTTCAGGTTTACTTTGCTCCGTCGGTCATGTGACTCAAATTCTTGAGTCGTTTTCGAACAGGTGAACATATAGTTCAGATATTCCAATGCCGTTCCAGGTTCTTGGCTACTATAATCGACGAGGGATCAATCCTGAAGCTTTTCTGAGGGAAATCAAGTTCATCGCCACTGATCCCGAGGAGCACTTCTTCAGCGTCACCGACGAGTCTTCCTTGAAGGATATCGTCGATGCTCTGGGAGAGAAGATCTTCAGCTTGGAGGGTATGACCTTTGAACTCAGTGAATAAATGAGAAACATAATCATAATCCCACGCTTAAACCATATCTAGAGACCAGAATATCACAGAAACCGACCAGAACACCCTAGCAACCGCACAGCAACATTTAAAACCACTCAGAACTCCTTAGCAACCACATAGCAACAAAAAACACTTAGAACACTCTGGAAACCACATAGCTACAAAAAGACCACTCAGAACACCCTAGCAACTGCATAGCAACATAAAAACAACCCAGAAGACCTTAGAAACCACACGTCAACATCTAAAACAACTCCGAATGCCTTAGCAACCGCACAGTAGCATCTAAAACCACTCCAAACAGCCTAGCAACTGCATAGCATCATAAACACCACCCAGAACACCTTAGCAACCATATAGCATCATTAACACCACTCAAAACAACCTAGCAACTGCATAGGAATATGCTAAAACCACTCAGAACACCTTAGCAACCATATAGCAACATAAACACCACTCAGAACACCCCAGCAACTGCATAGCAACATTAAAAAAAACATTCTGAACACCTTAGCAACCACACAGTAACATCTAAAAAACACACCTTAGCAACCACATAACAACCTCTAAAACTACTCAGAGCACCTTAGCAACCACATAACAACCTCTAAAACTACCCAGAACACCGTAGCAACCGCATAGCAACATAAAAAGCACTCAGGACACCTTTGCAACCACATAGCAACCTCTAAAACTACTCAGAACACCCTAGCAACCGCATAGCAACATAAAAACCACTCAGAACACCTTAGCAACCACATAGCAACCTCTAAGACTACTCAGAACACCCTAGCAACCGCATAGCAACATAAAAAGAACACCTTAGCAACCACATAGCAACCTCTGCAACCACATAGCAACCTCTACAACCACTCAGAACACCCTAACAATGGCATAGAAACATAAAGACAACTCAGAACACCTTAGCAACCACATATCAAATCTAAAACCACTTAGAACACCCTAGAAACCGCATAGCAACATAAAAACCACTCACACCACTCTAGAAACCAAATAGCAGCAAAGAACACCTTAAAAAACACGTAGCAATATCTAAAACTACTCAGAATACCCTAACAACCACATAGCAAATTAAAAACCACTCAGAACACCCTAGCAACTGCATAGCAACTGCCTGCTTACCATACACAACACATTAGCATCACTGCAGTAAATTTTGCACAGCAAAACACTAGTTACCACCAAAATCTAGTTTTCTTCGTTTTTTTTTTTCTTCACTTTTCTGCAGGCACCAACCAGAACGGCACGGCCTTTGGTTTGCAGATGTCTCAAGCTGGATTCTCTTCACATATCGTGGAGGTGAGTGCATCTCCATCCGTTCCAAGCAGAAGAAATATAAATATTGATACCAGAGCTAATGTGCGGAGAATTGTATTACGTACTCGGCGAGGTGCATGAAATGCTGTTATTTTGCTCTTTGCACCCTGTGATTGAGTTTGAAGCTCTTCCATTAGCCTGGAGCAGAAACTACGGCATCAGTCAAAATAAAGAGTCATTGAAAGAATGATTTGTTTACCACTCAGTGCCCATGGGAAAACAAACTTGAGGTACCGTACGTACCTTTTAAGGCCCGACAGAAGCATGAAACACCACTCTTTCAATTAAAATAAGGCTTGTTTATGTTTGAAGCTGTTCCACATGCAGTGAGCGGCATGAAAACAGTTCAGACCGTCTTCTGAGGGAAGGACTATTTTTCACGCCTTCCCTCTCGGTTGGAGTAATCCCATGCAGGAGAGGGGTTTGGGGCTCCTTTCGTGTTAAACGAAGGACAACTTATCCAAATAAAAATAAAAAATTTTCATAACTTTCACGGTTGGATTCCAGGAGCTGCTCTTGACAGTGGCAATACGCGATGGGAGATAACGTCTCGGAAAGTTTTTTTTTTTTCATTCTTGACTTCTCCGAGGAAACGAGGTCCAGAGAACACATGGTTTTGTTGAATTAGGCTCCTTGAGCGAGGAACCTCACACAAACACCCTCACACACATGCCCTTGTGTTTTATGTGTACATGTGACTGTATTTGTAAAGGCCTTATTTGCTTGTGGCTGCAAATATTTTTAAAGGAATGACTTGCGTTGTTTTATAAGGAAAAGAGTTCGGCGTTCATCAAGCCTGCAGTAAATAAAAAACCTAATCAGATGGAAATAAAGCGTTTGGAAGTTGGTTTATTAGCTTGGGCCGCTGACACGGACATGGCATACTAGATTTCACTGCTTTTGTGTTGTAAAGACTTAAAGAGCTGCCAGATCTAGAAAAAAACTCATGCACTCCATTCCAAAACCTTGCTGTCAAATGTCTACATTGGTGAAATACATGAAATTGAATAGAATCGAAAACGAAAATGAAATAAAATCTCAAAAGTGACTGTTTCGGATCACTCAAAAGGCCTTGTACGCTATACAAATAGCAATTACAGTCGATTCCAATAGAGTTTGACTTTAGCACACAACGTGATACTTAAAGCACCAAAATCCAAAGAAAACACAAATATTAAGTGAATTTATAATTAACATTTACTTCACATCATCTACATCTCTGAGCCTGCAATGCATTCTGGGATTGACTTTGCCACCAATCTTCAGATTTTGGATAAAAGAAGTATCTTAGAAGGCGGCATAATAGTGCTACCTTTTATATAAAGGCAGGCACCACCTATATATATATATATATACACACACAACAATAAATAAAAAATGACAAAAACAACAAAATTACACACAAAAAAACAACAACAAAAATTAGTACAGTGATTCTAAAATAACAGTATTATTAATATGTGAACATTTTCACCCAAATTCCATCAAAATGCTGATTTATTAGAATACACTTAAATATTTCAAAGTAAAGTAACATTTTGGTTTGTTTTACCTTTAATCTACTCCAAGCATTATCAGTTTTTGTGGTGATGCTCAAAATGCTGAAATGGATCCATGTTCGTGTTCATGTTGATGTCAATAAAATGTAATCACTATTAATTACCCTCTTTACGCTCCAGCAAAATATTAAAGAGCAAAGAAAGAGCGAACAGCCACAATATCCCAACTAACTTTATCTCTGAAACCACTGCCAATTTGTTTAGACATGAATGGTTTTTACTTGTCAGAAACTCGTTATTTACAACTTTGCATCTACCATTTCTAGGTGTGTTTTCCTCAAATAATCCACACAATTTGAGCCATCATTCATTTCTTTAGCACAAAAGTTACTGAAGTTTAAGGGTTTGTTCAGGGGTTTGCCTCTGCAAGCACTGTTAATAAAACGTGAATGGAACAACGCACAGAGTGTATTGGAGAGAGTTTATTGTGCAAATGTGCCATGGAACTCTGTCAAAGTGTCCACGTCGACATTGCATGAGGAAAACTTTGGCAGTGAACGCAGCGAGTTTTAGGCTTCCAGTCAGACTCACAGATGACTGCTGCTCTCGCTCACATGCATCCAGGATATCAAAGCTGGACACTTTTCTGTCCGGTTCATCCCAAAAGGGTGGTCCAGATCCCTGATATGACCACCATTTGTACTGAAAATATCTTTCCTGTGCATTAAACTGCATACTGACCAAGTCTTCCGCTTGGAGAATATGTTTTGTTGTGTAGTAGATATTATTAGTGGTGTTCACCAAGCCAATTGTCATTACAGAGCTGTTCAGTTTACAGTCCAAACGGCACTGTGGTTAATATTAATTCATAAGACTTTCATGATTTGTTCTATACCACATAAATGACCGCAAATGTGAAGCCACTGTGTTTTTTTAAACTTTAAGTTGCTACATGCTTGAGAACTCAGACAACCTCTGTAGCCCCTATATTGCAACTTGTTGGAAATTTGTTCAAAACACGGTTGATTTAAAATTTACATTTGAGGTATGATGCAGTAATGATTAAAAAATGGGCAAAAAAAACAATCAAAAAGGGGAAAATTTAGCTGTTTTTTTTCCAGTAAGCAATCACATAATTGAAATAAATCTGCAATCAAAAAATAAATAGTACAGGAAATACAAACTTAAGAAAAACTATTTTCATCATTTTAATTTTAGTTTTAGTAATTTTGCTTTTTTTAAATGTCCATATTTTATTAACTTATTTTTTATGTACCTCAACATAAACTAAACAAAAATGTGAAATTTTGCCTTGGCAACTAACAGAATTACGTTGAAGTACTAAAATTACTAAAAACAGAAATAATATAAAAAACAAATTAATGACAAAAGGACATAACAAAATAACTAAAATGAAAACTGAATATATAAAAATAAACGCTAATGCAAAATATTAAAAAATACTGTAGATGCATATACATTTCTCTAAAACAACACAATGCAACTCTATAGAAACCCGGTAAAACTATCCAGAACACTTTAGCAACTGCATTGCAATGCCCTGGCAACAACAAACCTACAACTTTCTTGCATTGTGCCATTGAGTTGTGCATGGGTTACTCACTTACTTTAGTTAGTTACACTAGTACTGTACATTCAGTCTGACTAGCAGAACTGGAATAGGACTACAGTATGACTGGGAGTTGTGTATAGTGGTGGTATTGGTCAGGAATGGGCAGTTCATTATGAGTTTGAATGCTAAGTCCCAGATGTTAATGCAGTGCAGAGTTTTGGCAGGAGCTCTAGGATCGGCGCGGGAGAGGTTTGGCAAAACTCTCTGTTTGCATTCTCTATACCACTGAAGTCGCTGCCAGGCCGTTTGTCATGATCCCATAACACTCATTGAGTCCTCACTGCATGAACCCAGAACTCTGATGCAACACCGTGTGTGCATTTCCCTTTCAAAAACGTACACTGGTTTATGGTAAAAGTAAATGAAAAAACTAAAGATGCAAACCATTCTTTCAAAGGACGGGATTCTGCTTGGTGCCGTCGGGGCGTATGATTGGAACGGAGCTGTTCTTATGGAGACCCGTCATGGTAAAGTCATCCCAGCCAAGTCCTCTTACATGAAAGAGTTCCCAGAGGAACTGAAGAACCACGGAGCGTATCTGGGTAAGAAAATGAAACCTAATCAAGATCTGATTCCATGACTGACAAAAATGAATAGCCTACTGACCCTCGAGTTCAAAAACGACTGACTGAAACTAAAAGAAATGGTTAAGAATGTTCACTCTATTCTTTACCAGTTTAATTTATGCATGCATATATTAAAACTCACCAAATTAAGATGCATTGCACCAGATTGGATTGGATTGGTTTTTGCATGCATTAAAATCAAAAATGACCTGCTAACTTTGAATAGACGGAAGCATTAGGTACGTAAAGGAACATGTTCAATTAGGGCTGGACAATAATTCAATATCAATATGTTCTATATTTCAGATAAATAGTGTTCATATCGATATCGGAATTATATCGTATCGACCGAAATTAAGAAATATATCGTGATATCAATTTTGGCCATATCGTCCAGCCCTATGTTCAATGAATAAAGACATAAATTTCAGTCTGTTTCTCACTCAAGTTATCATAGGTATGGACCAATTTTGAGGCATTTAAGGCTACTTAACTAGCTTAACTGGAAACCAAACTAGTATGGAAATACATGCAAGTCTCATAACTAGTCTAATCTTGAAAACTATATTAATGCTTCTTTGAATTGTGCATTTTCTCCAAGCCAGCAGGCAATATTTATCATATTTATGTATAATGTATAATTTTACGCTTGTTTCTAGGGTACATGGTGTCATCGGTGGTCTCGGCTCAACATGGTCAGCTGTATGTCGCTGGAGCCCCTCGATTTAACCACACGGGGAAGGTCATCATCTTCACGCTGACCAACAGCGGCAACCTCACCATACTGTACTCGCTCTACGGACAGCAGGTAAAACACTTCCATGTTTTAAAGAACTACTGTATGTGGTACTACAAAGTACTTCCAAGAATACCATGGTACGAACCGTGGCAGTGCTCAACAATGAGGCTTACTACAAATTAAAAGCCTTATAACTGTTTTTTTTTGCAAAGAAACAAAGAAATAAGTATCTGCCAAGCATTGCCAAGATTTCTAGTGTGCACACTTGAGACACTACAATAAATTGGCGATGGTGCAAGATGGCCAAGATGTACCTTTTCTACAAAATACAAGATTTAAAACTCTACTTCTACAAAATGATTAATAAAGTATGTGCTACATGTGTTTTGCTTTTTTATGTTTTTTAAGACCAGGTAAAGAAAATGTAAGGAATAAATTGAAGGGAACACAATACGTCAATATATTATTTACATTTTAATGTCTACTGAGCATACAATGCATTGTATTAGCAACAATTCTTGAATATACAAGTTTGAAAATACAACTTCCAACCTATCTCCATTAAAATAAATAAATAAATAATAAATCTCTAAAATATATGGAAATTACATTTACTGTACCTTCTGATCACACTGCAAAAAACTGATTTACTTCCTCAGTATTTTAGTCATATTCCAGTGCAAATATCTAAAATATTCTTAAATCAAGATATATTTACTTAAGCAAAATGATATAGGTTAAAAAGTCTTGTTTTCTGAGAAATGTATCAAAATGAAGCGAGTTTCTGAATAAAGACAAATTTCTGGGTCAAAGATGAGACACATTTTGGTGACTGCATTCAATTAAATTTACATAAGTGATAGCATATTCATAGAAAGCATATTAAATGAAAGTAAAGTGTCTACTTTAATGTTTCAAATAAAACATCAAATAATGTTCCGTCTTCATTCAGAGTAACAGTGTAAAAATGAAACAACATACTTATTCTGACCTGTACTTATTAAAATATTTATAAAAGAATAAGTGATCATACTAAATTTTATTATATTTTAAATGACTAAACACTTCTTGCTGACAAATGGGTAAAACCTAGTGTTTTGAAGAATAGTGATTTAAAATGACAATTAATTAGTTTTTGCACTGTGATCCTTAAATAATCTTTTAGTCTTTTAATGTCATCTAATGATTCTTGTTCTAAATATGCCTGACAAGATTGTTTGGCATACAAACTTTTTTTTCTCCGCAGTGCATATAACATTTAATACTGTAAAATATAATAACTGTAAATTTAATAATAAATTTAAGATTTCTACACCTACATAAGACTTTTTTAAGACCCACACAAGAGCCCACGAGTCAGTGCAAAAATATGTTCTTCTCCATCATTTGATAAATCACTCCTGCCATTATCAGAACAAAACATCCACATTTGCCTCTTTTAAACACAAAATTCCATTTATGGCCTGCTTTCCACGGATGGTAAATTGCACCATGGAAATAGTGGTCTTGTCAATGATCTTTAATAGGACTAATTTACATGAAATAGTGCATGTAAAAGTGCCGCAGCTGTTCAGTGAGTGTTGTAGTGTGCCTAAAAGGTGAATGTTTCCCCTGACTGCTTCTTTAATCCATCTGTCTGCATTTTTCCATCATACCTTCTCTCTCTCAAACAGTGGCGTGTTTGATTAGAGAGGCACATCAGTAGATTAATGCGGACCATGTGTGCGGACAGGAGACGGCGTGTGAAGGTCTAGACTCAGTCACCCGCTCCAGATGGGCAGGCGTCTCTGCGGCCCATGTGCATCTCATCTGTGTGTGTGTGTGTGTGTGCATGGCCTACAGTGAATGCACACAATAAACACTTACTGCTTCAAACGCTGCCAGTCGCTGAGCACAACATTCATTTAGCCATCAACCTGTTATGCACCAGACTGTGTGTGTGTGTTTGTGTGTGTGTGTGCGCGTGTTTGTGTGTGTGTGCGCGTGTGTTTGTTTGTGTGTGTGTGTGCGCGTGTGTGTGTGTAAGTTCTGTCTGTCTGTGTGTGTGTGTGTGTGTGTGTGTGTGTGTGTCTGTGTGAGAGCCCTCAGGTAAGCACTTAGACAGGAATGTGATAAAGTGCGTCTCCTGTTTTCTGGTGTTTGTAAAGCCAGCAGGAACTGTCAGGGTTGAAATGCAAGTTCAGAAGAACGGAAGAACCTGCCGCACAATGTGTCTTCCATCACTGATGCAATAGAAAAACAGGCTATAAATTAAAATTAAAATGTCAAGTTTTACTAAACTTGAAACTAAAGTTCAAGTCAATGTTTATTTGTCCATTTTACAGTAAAATTAAAATGTATGACTCTGCAAAACCATTACGAAAAATTTACAACAACTGCAAACAACTAATGAATTGTGATTTTTATTTCAAAATGTTGTCTATTATGATGCATAAATCTCAATTTTAACAATAAAAAGTAATATACAGGCAGTGATGTGCAACAACAATAATGTGAATAGTTCTGATCTACTGTCTTAACATATATATATATATATATATATATATATACAGGGCTGTACAGTTTGTGCTCTGTATGGAACATCAGTGCCTGTTTAAGTGATGAACTCCATTACTTGTGTTTGTTTTCAGACATGATAACAGACGTTTTATACTTGTGCTACAACTTTTTGGCCTGTGCTACAAAACTTTCAACCTCTGTAGCACCAGTGCTATGTGAAAAAAAAGTTAACGTACAGCCCTGTATATATAACATAGCCTAATTTATTCTTAATCATTATATGTTTAGTTTCTATTAATTTTGAAGGCTATATGTTTAATGTTTTTTATTTGCAAATCTCATTGTATTTATTTGTGAATTTAATTCATGTTTTTATTTATTTGTGGATCTCATTCTATTTATTTGTCAATATGTTTCATTTTTGTTAATCTCTTTACATTTATTTGTGGATCATAATCTATTTATTTGGAATTATGCAACAATTCTATCTCCATACTCTACTTTCGGCAACTACCCTGATAGCACACGTACATCACGGAGACGTCTATTTGACGTCTGCATTTCATCTGCAAGACCTTTTTTTTTTTTTAGAGTGTTTGCTCATCTGCTATACGTCTATAGGACGTTTCCTATCAGATGTCAAATAGACGTTTAGAAGATGTCTTTAAGATGTTTATGATGTAAAACGGACATCTTAAAGCCGTCTATCAGATGTTTGTACACAGCAGATGCTTTCCAGATGAAGCGATCTTAAACAGACATCTTGCAGACGTACCTGTGCTATCTGGGTAGCGTCAAGTTTCTCAGACAGTAAATCGGTGGAAAATCGGGGCAAAAATCATGTAGTGTATTCAGACTTAAGTAATGATAAAATGGGTGAGAAAATCCCTCAAATGTATTAACATAGATTTGAGGTGGACTTGGGACAGTACACAACCACTTAGCAATCATTAGTACAACCTAGAAACCAGCCAAAAGAGTTACATACACTATGGCCTATGCAGATCTCAAATGCTAACAGAGTGTTTTGGTGAATTGTAGATCGGCTCATATTATGGAAGTCAGCTGGCACCGATTGATCTGGACTACGATGGATTGACGGATCTTTTACTTGTCGGAGCTCCCATGTACTTCTACAAAGGGTGGGAGAAAGGCCGAGTTCACATCTACACCATCAACTTACAGGTGACAACGTCCTAAACACAACACCATAATGCTTTCTCAAAGAATACGTGTTCATATTCACAGAAAGACTTGGATACTACTATTCACACCGATTGTTTACGCAACTCTCCCTGAATCTACAGCGCCACAGCTAAATTAATTCTAGATATTTGTATTACCTGAGTGGTGAGTTTGAAGGTTGGATTGAACATGATTAAGTAAAAACAACGTGTATTGAGTTGTACTCCCGGACTGCAGGTAAAAAACAAAGATACCGCAGAAAAACTGACAAATGAAACGGTTTCTTTGGTGAATCAAAAGCCTATAGCGCAACGAGCCGAGTCCGATTCGCGGGCAAATGACTCTTCCGAGCTGGTTCTTTTCAGTGGCGATGCGTCCGAAATCGCGTTCTGTCTGAGTTGGTTCTACATTTGAATTTGAATTTACTGGTTCTTTTCAGTGGCGATGCGTCCGAAATCGCGTACTGTCTGAGTTGGTTCTACATTTGAATTTGAATTTACTTCAGGGCCGTTAAAACAGTACGTTCTATGGGTAGACGTGTCACTCGTATAGTTTTGAACGGGGGAAAATGCAACGCTCAATATCGAAGGAAGCCCCGCCTTCTGAAGAAAAGAGCCAATCGCTAATCGGTAAAGTCATCGCGTCACTGCAGCTGCCGTTAGAAGTCGCGGTTGCTATAGAAACGCTCGCTTAGGACTGCGCATGCGCTCTGAAAAATAATCTTTTTTGAAGCTATTTGAGCAAAAGAAACAACATCTATGAGACCGTTGTTGTCAGATTTCATTGTCGATTTCAAATATGAAATTTAATCGTAAGCTTGGCGAGCAGTTTTGTAGAATTTGATGTTTCGCCATTCAAAGAAATAGGAGCTGCACTTGCATCAACACCGCTTGTTTACGCACCTTTCACTGAATCTGCAGCGTCACAGCAAAATAAATAATATATATTTTTGTTAACTGAGTGGTGAGCTTGTTGGCTGAATTCAGTCAGATTAGGTAAAAAGATCGTGTATCGAGTTGTGCATGTAAAAACAAACATAAGCACGCGACTGTAGTCCGATTCATTAGAAAATGACTTTTGAACCGGTTCCTTTTGAATCAAAACCCTACAGCGCAACGAGCCGAGTCCGATTCGCCAGCAAATGATTCGTATGAGCCATTCTTGTCAGTGATTCATTACTAAAGCTCGACCAGTGTATGTTTCACAAACGAATGATTCTTATGATCCAAATTATTAACTGGTTTAACAGAACACAGCGCGACTAGTTTCATTTGTTTCACAAACGAATGCTTCTTATGAGTTTATTCTTTTAATGAGTCGTTCAAAAGACCCAGGAATTACTAGTTTTAACAGTGAGTTTGAATCAGTGAACGAATCCTTCACTGAATCAACTCCGACTACTGAACAGCGTCTGTTGTTCAATTACTGTCATCGTACACTATAATTGCCGTTCATTTAGCTAGTGTTTGAAATATTATACTATATTATATATAGCTGATTATCAACTAATTATTTTATCAAAAATATGAACTTCATCCAAATGTCTGAGATTGTATGGATGCCACTTACTACATTATGAGGTCATGTGACAACATTGTAGCATAATTCAGGCTAGTATACTAGTATTCAATTCTGAATTAATATTTTCTCTGTATATTCCACAGGGCTCTTTTATACCAGATGGGACTCTTGGACCATCAGAAAACAGCCATGATTCTCGGTTTGGTGCGGCCATGTCCACCCTTCCGGACTTGAATGGTGACGGCTTCACTGAGCTAGTTGTGGGTGCACCACTGGAGGACAATCACAGAGGAGCCATCTACCTCTTCTACGGCAAACAAAACAGCATCCAACACAAATACAAACAGGTAAGACTCGCGCAGCTGAGAGTCACTGATATTTAATAAACATTGCTCAACGGCATTCCAGTCGAGGCAAAATACAGGATATAATAACAGGTATGATATTTTGCACCTTATTTCTTCATTTTTAATTCTTGTCGCTCTATCTCAGAGAATAGCCGCTGGTGACATCTCTCCAGGTCTGCGTTATTTTGGCCGCAGTGTTCATGGGATGATGGATGTGAATGGAGATGCGCTCATAGATCTGTCCGTGGGCTCTTTAGGGGCCGCGGTTCTGCTTTGGTGAGTTCACACTACTTCACATGGGGCAGGTGAACCAATAGCTCAACCTGGTGCCCGTTTCCAGAGCTGTGTCTCGCAGGGTTATTATAGTTAACTAAAACTAAAACCATAAAAAACTTGAAATAAAATAAACAAACTAAAAAAAAAAACATGAATTTTATTAAACCTGGTGCCCGTTTCCAGAGCTGTGTCTCGCAGGGTTATTATAGTTAACTAAAACTAAAACCATAAAAAACTTGAAATAAAATAAACTTAAACTGAAATAATTATTTTTTTTTTTAACATGAATTTTATTATTATTTCAGCTAGTTGCCAAGGCAACATTTTTCATTTTCATTTAGTTTAACCTGATACTAAGATTGTACTAAAATAACTAAAACTAAAACTGAACTAAAAAGTAATAAAAACTATATAGACAGACATATAAGAAAAAAACAAATTAAATTAAATTAAAAATTAAAATAAAAATGACAAATACACAACAGAATTACTTAAACTTTAACTAAAATGAAAACAGAAAATCTAAAAAAAAATATTAATATTGTTTTAAGATGAATAAAAAAAATCAGAATTAAAAAAATAACAATATCTCAAAGATACTAAAATAACACTGAGCCATCATCCCTTGTGAAAATAAAAAATAAATAAAATACTGTCTGAAGTATTATTAAAATACACTATAACTCCATAAATATTCAAATGGACAGTTTTAATATGACATAAATGGATGTGGATGTATCACAGTGTTATTTTAGTATCACTGATATACTAATTATAGTTTTTATTAATATTTCGAATTACTTTTTATATATTTTCCACTTTCATTTGAATTTTAGTTAAAGTTTTAGTCATTTTGTTGTGCGTTTTTGTCATTTCTTTTTTTTTTTTAAAGTATGTTTATTTCGTTTTTATAGATTTTTATTTCAGTTTTAGTTATTTTATTACATCAAGTTAAACAAAATGAAAATGAGAAATGTTGCCATGGCAACTAGCTGAAATAAAATGTTTTTTTTAATATATATTTTGTTTTTGTTTAGATATTTACTTATATCTTAATTTCACTTCACTTTTTAAAAATGATTTAAGTTTTAGTTACTGATAATAATCCCAAATGATCCCATAATATCTTTAATACTGTATCGTAATTGTTTTATGGACAGCAATGTGATTAGATGGAGAAATATAAACAAAAATAAAAGTCTCTTGCTTCTAAAAAAACACCAATGTAATCTCAACATGAACTTGAATATTTCTAATCAAATTCTCCCAAGATCAAAAGATCTTTAGTTCTATATTTTTAACATATGCTAACATTGTTTCATCTCTGCCAGTTTTTTATTTCTCGTTTGGGAAAACGAATCATAATGCAATTCTCCCGAGGCAGTTTTATAACTTCCTGTGTTTTCAAACAGGTCTCGCAGTGTTGTCCGCGTGGGGATCAGCATTCATTTTGAGCCTTCAAA
Source organism: Sinocyclocheilus rhinocerous (assembly GCF_001515625.1). Taxonomy (NCBI): domain Eukaryota; kingdom Metazoa; phylum Chordata; class Actinopteri; order Cypriniformes; family Cyprinidae; genus Sinocyclocheilus; species Sinocyclocheilus rhinocerous. The sequence goes on along the minus strand of NW_015634018.1, from coordinate 322,559 downwards.
AATCAATGTTTTTAATAAAGACTGCACTCGAGGAGGTCGAGAAGTGTCGTGTATGTTGGCCACAGTTTGCCTGAACGTCACGGCGCGGACACCGATGACGGATCCAAAAACAGTCGGTATGTAACTGGGCTCTATTGGCGAACTCAATAATGACTGACCAATCGGATGGCTGAATGATAAATGCACATTTGTTGTATTTTCCAGCGTCCTGTGCCTGTGAGTAATATCTTTCAGATGTTCGCTCGAAAGGTCACTCCTTCATATTAGAACAGTTTTTCCTAATGCAAAGAGAAAACACTTTAACCCCAGCATTTAGAGCGAGAGGAGCCCGTGGAAACCATCATAAAACTGTGTCAGGCATCCCCTAGATCTCCCATCTGGAACATATAAGATCAGGACAGAACATAAACCTGTCTGAGAGTCACAAACAGACATAATATTCACCTTTTATCAAACGCTGGCCTTATTTTTAGTCTGCATTGATGTCTAGTTCATCCAGAAATTAAAAGTCTGTCATTATTGTTCCGATTTCTTTAGTAGAACGCAAAAGGAGATGCTTAGTAGAATGTCTCTTAAAAAATATCCAATTAAGAAGTGTTTAAAACATACGTGCACAGTTCAGCTGAATGATACATTTATCCTCTTTAACTTTATGTTGTTAAACTGAATGTACAAAGCAAACTGTTAGCTGAAATATGCACAACATGAACACAACGTTGAAATGTGCGGTTTATCTGTCAGTCAGATGTGCATGAACTGAGTTCTTATTGAACTGTCAGCAACTGAACTGCAGTGTCAAACTATTTCAAATATAATTAATTAAGCTACAAACTCGATCATAATGCAATGTTTTCATCTAACATGTGTTATGAGCTGCAGCTCGTCATATTAATGGAGTGTTTCAGTAGTTAGCAGTAAAAACATTCGTAGATTTGTGTTGGATGTTATCTTTGGAATGGAAATATGGATATTTTATTTGTAAACATCATACTTTTTTTCGCTTATTTCTGTTAATGTTATAAAACTAGCGAGTTTAGCCAGTAGTAGTGCTGACAGTGCCGTGTAAACATGACTGAAGACGACAAAAGAGGAACAGACGAACCGATTCAATTGAGTGAGTCATTTACGCTGGAACCGATTCAATTGAGTGAATCATTTACGCTGGAACCGCTCCGATTGATTCAAACTCGTGACTTTGATCATTCAGCTCACGCGATTCACTAGAAGAAGAAAAAAACAGTTCTGAATCTCGCAATTCTGACTTGATTTCTCACAATTGCAACTAAGTTTATATCTCACAATTCTGAGAAAAAAAAGTCTGAATTGCGAGTTTGTATTACGGGCTGAATCAAGCAAAGCAGTGCCTCACCAGTAAAGTTTAAATGCATGACTATTGTAATGGAGGTAAAGACGATTACAGCTTTATTTTTAAGAGTGTGAGTTGCATTATGAACCGTATTTGCTCTTGTACAATAACTATATATTGGATAATGGGAGCATAAACAGAGATGCTGCTGTTGTTGACACTGAGATGTTGTTTTTCTGTTCAGCGCTGAGGTACAGCTTTGGTTTGGAGGAGAGCAGATATTTCCCCAGAGTCGTGTTTGACAGCACTGAAGACTTGCAGCCCAGAGACATCACCCTGCGGCCGGACTCAGATTACTGCCTGCAAGTGCACTTCCACGTCCATGTGAGCCGCTTTCTGTGCATGTGTTCACATTGCAGTCGCTTCTATACGTTTCAGCTCCATTTTTATGAATCTAGCAGCTACACTGACATCTACAAGTTTGGGGTCTGAAAGATTTTTATTTTATTTTTGCAAGAAATTACTACTTTTATTCAGCAAGGATGCATTACATTGATTAAAATGTACAGTATCTTACTGAAATTACAATAAATATAGTTAAAATCAAATGTGCCATATAACACATTAATCTGATCAGATATCTGATCTCATGGCTGTTTAAGAAAAAATATAATTTTTATTTTTATTATTATTGTTGTTATTATTGGTTATTAAGTGGTCTTTGTCTGCTTTAAGTAAAGTAACAAGTTAACAATGGCAAGATATGAGACTTATAATACATTATAACTATGGGAAATATAATGCATTGTAAGTTAAGTGAATGCATTGTGTTCATTATGTGTTATAAATCATTAAAGCTATAACCACAAATAAGTAAATATTATGATGCAGTAAAACTGTTGTTATGATTACTCATATTATAAGGTTTTTTATAATACATTATGCATTCATTATAATGCCTTAAGAATACTCTTAAATACGGGCTTCATAGAAAGTGTTACCATGGTCTCTTACTGTTTGTTCACACAGGAAGTGACCGACTACACACGACCCCTGATCTTCACTGTTAACATCGGCCTGCAGAGCGCAGATGAAGGGCCGGTGCTGGACGACGGGTGGCCCACCAGTCTGCAGTCAGAGGTCACACACACACTCACACACTCACACACAGACACTCACACACACACACTCACACACACACACTCACACACACACACACACACACACACAGAGATTGATAACACTTTTGTCTTGCATGCTTCCAAATGCCGTTTCTTTCTCTCCAGCTTCCGTTCTGGAACGGTTGTGATAATGACGATCAGTGCGTTCCCAACCTCGTCCTGCAGAGCAGCTCTGATCTATTAGACCGCAGGTTTGTCCTCAAACACACTCTTTTGCTCTTCCTCACACCTCAGTCTTTATGCAGGGCTTCTGCTGGCCTTACATTTTACTTACTTAGTATTTTTGTGTTGTTTAGTAAACATTCTTGAATCAAGATGCGTTTACTTGAGAAGCAAAATAATTTAATGTATTAAAGGGTTAGTTCACCCAAAAATGAAAATTAGTCCATAAATTACTCACCCTCAAGTCATCCTAGGTGTATATGACTTTATTCTTTCAGACGAATCCAGTCGGAGTTATATTAAAAATTGTCTTTGATCTTTCAAGCTGTTTAATGGCACTCAGCGGGTGTTGCATGCATCAGTCCAAAAGAAGTGAAATAAAAAGCGCCCATAATCTAGCTTACCTTCAATATTTTCTTTACTTGGTCTTAAACGAGTCTTAAATTTTCCTTGATGAAACCCGTAGTTTCTGTGTGTTTCAGGCAGTTCTGTGGGCGACGCGAGCGCTCCTCGTGGCCGGTGTGTGTGCATCAGAGGACAAGCGGCGAGCGTTTGGTGGAGGCCAGCCGGAGGAAAGTTCTGGTGGAGACGCGTTTGGAGAACCAAGGAGAAAACTCATACGGCACGATCCTGCACATCACGCATTCTCCAAACCTCCAGTTCTCCAGTCTGGTGCTGAAGGTCTGCTCGATCTGAGTCTCGGCCCGGGCTTCACCTGTATTTATGAGGGTTTAGAGCATTAAAGAAGGAACGGAAGGGTTGCTGATAAACAGGCCAAGAGTGGAAGGGAAACTATGAGTCAGTGTGTGTGGATCTGATCCAAAGACTAGTGACTTCATAGACAGCATCCTAATCTCAGTGGAGCCTGACAAGTGGCTAAGCAACACAAACAGCCTCAGAAGAAACATTATTCAACCAGGGCTTAAAAGGATTTTAATTAAAACCAAATGTGTCCCTGGAGCACAAAAGCAGTCTTAAGTCGCTGGGGTATATTTGTAGCAATAGCCAACAATACATTGTATGGGTCAAAATTATTGATTTTTCTTTTATGCCAAAAACCATTAGGATATTAAGTAAAGACCATGTTCCATGAAGATATTTAGTAAATTTCCTACCGTAAATATATCAAAGCTTAATTTTTGATTAGTAATATGCATTGCTAAGAACTTCATTTGAACAACTTTAAAGATGATTTTCTCAATATTTAGATTTTTTTGCACCCTCAGATTCCAGATTTTCAAATAGTTGTATCTCAGCCAAATATTGTCCTATCCTAACAAACCATACATCAATGGAAAGCTTATTTATTCAGCTTTCAGATGATGCATACATCTCAATTTTGAAAAATTTACCCTTATGACTGGTTTTGTGCTCCAGGGTCACAAATAAGCTTTAAAATAAGCTAAAACAGCTAAAAATCGAGATGTAAACTGAATTCATAATCCTTATTTAATTTGTTTCCTTAACAACTGCCATTTTTCAAGAGTGATTTCTAGACATGGAAAAGTCATGGAAATTAATATGATCTTATGGAAATTTTTTATATACATTTCTTAATAAATTGATATTTTGTTCTAAAATAATTGATCAAATTGAAATTTCTATTTGATAAAAATAATTACAACATAAAAAAAAAAAAATGTATTAAAAATATTTTTAAAAATAATTACAATTTAAATCCTGTAATCACAAATGACTAGAAACGTCATGTAAATTCACTGGTAATTTAAATTTAAAAATGTAAAAAAAAAAAAAATCAAGACGTAAACTAAAATCATATTTCTTATTTAATTTGTTTCCTTAACAACGGCCGTTTTTCAGGTGTGATTTGATTTCTAGACATAGAGAAGTCATGTAAATTTTTTAAATATACTTTTTAATAAATGTTATTCTAAAATGATTTTTTTATACAAATAATTACAACATTTAAAAAAAATTATAATTATAAAGATTTTTAAAAATCATTAAAAATTAAATCCTGACTAAAAAATGTCATGTAAGTTCACTGGTAATTTAAATGTAAAAATGTAAAAAAATAAATCGAGACGTAAACTGAAATCATATTTCTTATTTGAATCGATTCCCTTAACAACGGTCGTTTTTATTTAATAACCAGGGTTCCCATGATCTTGGATAACCTGGATATGTGAGGAACTGAAGTGTGAAATTCTAAACCTGGAAAAGTCATGCAAATTAATAAAATCTTCATGGGAAAAGTCATGTTAAGCTCTAAAACACTGTATTTTATCGAATAGAAATAATATTAATAATTAATGCATGAAAAATAAATCAAATTAATTAAAATATATTTTTTAAATAAACCCGTAATCACAAACAAAATAAGTGTGAAACACTGAAAAAACAGTTAGCGGCCACTGATGCATGTTTACATTGATCAACAATTTATTACAGATGAAATATGCCGTCTTCAGACATATGTGGACTGTATGTTGAAGTGTTCAATGTTATGCAAATAAAACACTTGTAAAGTCAATATATTTACTACTAAAATCACTTTTTGTCCATTCAGTGATTTACTCGATAACGTCTCGAATGATCTTCATTTGTGGGCTTTTCTCAGCAAGAATGCATTGGTTTGAAACTGATTTTTTTTTTTTCAGGCACCTTCAGACATTGCGATCGAGTGCCCGAACTCTGATGATACGAGTCTCTACCGAACCTGCAACGTCAGCGCGCCGTTCATGAGGTCACATGCTCAGGTGCACATGCACTAGTCTGAATGCTACTGATCGTTCTAGTGGTAGCTGCATGGTTTAGTGATGGTATCAGATGGTAATGTTATACACCCTGATACTCAATTAACATATGCATATGGCATGATGATATTGACAAAAGCGAAGTTATTTTCCTTGTAGCATTTCCAAAAGCATGTTTTGGTTCATTACCACCGAACAGAAGAACAGTGTGTCCTTTAGTTGCGTTTTGTGTTCTGTTTGGCTTCTCTGTTGTCTTTGTTTGAACGTTTCGTTTGGTTTCTCCAGGTGTATTTTCGACTGGAGTTTGAGTTCAGCAGATCTGTCTTCTTGAACTTCGTCCAGGTCACGCTGAAGGTCTCCAGGTGAGGTCGTGACCTTTGAACTGACGAGAATCTCATCTCAGGATACATTTATTTTTTATTGATGCATAAAAGGAATGTAGATGAACTGTGTAGATGTAGATGTATTTATTTATTTAGTCATTTGCGTTTGATCGTTTTGTGAGATTAATCTATTTGTTTCATTGCAGTGAAGGTGAAGAAATGTCTCCAGAGGACAACATCAATGACATTTATCATAATCTGAAATATGAGGCTGATATTCTCTTCACAAGGTAACACGGTAGCATGAAACTCTCAAAGAAATGTCCAAAAATCATGTGTTTATATTATGTTATATTATACTGTGTGTATTGTATTATATTAATTATAATATATAATTATCATCATTATTTTAATGTGAAAAAATTATATATATTTTTTTAATCTGGGTTATTATAGTAAACTAAAACCATAAAAAACGTACTTGAAATAAATAAACTTAATTTTAATAAAATAAAATTTTACACTTTTAATATGTCATAAATTGATTTTTGTTGTAAATATGCCTGACAAGATTGTTACACTGAATGACATTTTAGTGGCTCTCTTCTGTAAATCAGGGGAAAATGTATGATGTTTATTTTTTGCTCAGAAAAACAAAAACAAAATTGCAATTAAATTAAACAGAAAACGTTTTACTTTTTTTTTGGGGGGGGACGACAACAACAATTTAAAGTAGTATCACACTTATTGTTTTTATGCTTAAACCCTTTTTCGTCTTTGACCCATGTATGTATGTATGTATAAATTGATGCACTAAAATAACTATAACTGAAATAAAATTGCCAACATTTAAAAAATTCAAAAAAGTTTATTTAAACGAAAATGAAAACAGAAAATATAAAAACTAAAACTAAATCAAAATTTTAATAAACCTTCTTTATGACTTAAACCTTCAGTCTATTAAAAGTTTTAATAAAAAATCTGTATGGTCCAAAAACAGGACAAAATGAGGAATCTTATTTTAATTGCGTTCTTATTTTCTTCCGAGTTTGAGCGTGAAATATGACACAGACATGTTCTTGGCAGGTTTTTTGAGATTCACCCAGAAATATCTTTTAAAGCTAATCAGTGATTATTTAATATTGAATCATTCACACTGTGAGTCTTTCGTTCAGAGGGTCCAGCCCGTCGCGTTTTGAGATCAAACCTGAGCTTGATCAGAGCCTCAGTGTTGGGACCGGACCGCCCTTCAACCTCTCTTATCAGGCGAGCTCCTCATATTCAAAAATAATAGTTTTAAATAATATTCTTCAGAGCGAATCAGAGCACATACGCTGTGCATTTGAACAAAATAAATATTGTCTTTGGACGACCGAGATGTTTCTCCTGAAACAATTTGTTCTGCAGATCCAAAATCTGGGCATGTTTCCCGTATCTGAGCTTCTCTTCACGCTAAACATCTTCGCTGTGACCAGAAACGCAAACACTCTCCTGCGCCTCTCAGACTTGGGTATCGATCAGGTATGTCTACAGATTTTCCAATCAATATATTTCAGCCCCAAACAGTTGGTCTGAAACTGAACATTGTGTAATTATTGTTGTAAACGACTCCTTTAAGTGCTTCCAGAGCTTGTTATTTTGCATGTTTCATAATGCAAGTGATCTGTTTATCCAGTTTATTTGAGTTGGCACAGCTTGAGCTCAATCAGTAGTTGTGTTTTAGTGAGTGCTGTTCTTGTGTAAATCCTCATATGTGACCCTGGAGCACAAAACCAGTCATAAGGGTAAATTTTTTGAAATTGAGGTTTATACATCATCTGAACGCTGAGGGTGCAAAAAAATCAAAATACTGAGAAAATCATCTTTAAAGTTGTCCAAATGAAGTTCTTAGCAATGCATATTACTAATCAATAATTAAGTTTTGATATATTTACGGTAGGAAATTTACAAAATATCTTGATGGAACATGATCTTTACTTAATACCCTAATGATTTTTGGCATAAAAGAAAAATGTATAATTTTGACCCATACAATGTATTGTTGGCTATTGCTACAAATATACCCCAGCGACTTAACACTGCTTTTGTGCTCCAGGGTCACAAATGCTTTATTATCAAGAATGACTTGTGGCGTGTGTTTAAAGGGACAGTTCACCCAGAAATGAACATTTGCTGTTAATTTACTCACCCTCAGGCCATCCAAGATTTTTCTTCAGTAGAACAGTAAAGAAGATTTTTATCAGCTGTCTCGTTTTTGAGAATAAAAATAGCATATCAAGGAACACAAAATTAATACTCATGGCTCCTGATGTGTTACCCCTTACCAAAAAATAGTATACTTCAGGTCTATTTTATTAAGTATACTTAAGTAAAGTTGAAGTATATTTTTAAATATACTTTATGTAGTAAGTATACAAATATCAGTGTACTAGTAGTATACTTGTAAGTGTACTATTTCAATACTCCTTGGGACTCAATTGGCCCACTTTCTAGTATATAAAAGTATACTTTAAGTATAACAGTAGTAAACGTTGAGTACACAACTAGTTTACATCAAAAATTTTAGCTTGTACTGCAACTACACTAAAAGTGAACTTATATGAATACTGA
>NW_015634018.1:310365-314226 GCF_001515625.1 Sinocyclocheilus rhinocerous | reverse complement strand
TTAAGTATACTACTATGTCCCTATTTAGGTATTAATTTGTATATATTGTGTTACATGAATATCTGAACATACAAAACATCAAAAGAACAGGGTATCTGCTTGTAAACAAAAACATTTTATTCTAGCTTCATGCATTATTTTTTTATAAACACTTGAATGTGGATAAGTTTCATAAATAAAAACAAAGTAAAGAAATAAACAACATTTTGAACAAAAAGACTATTAATTGGATTCAGAATGATAATCAAAACGTAGATAAAGTCGATCAACACCCCAAAGCTTGACAGTTATTGTTACCTCTTCATTGGTCGACATTTTATTCCATAACGTTTTTTATTCTAGCTTCATGCATTCTTTTTTTAAACACTTGAATGTGGATAAGTTTCATAAAAAAAAAAGAAATAAACAACATTTTGAACAAAAAGCTGAAAAAAGACTATGAATTGGATTCAGAACGATAATCAAAACGTAGATAGAGTCGATCAACACCCCAAAGCTTGACAGTCATTATTACCTCTTCATTGGTCGACATTACATCAACTTTACACAGTTTTGATGCTGTTTTATGTCTGATGATCATGTTAGAATACATGTGGAAGGATTTGTTGTTTCGGTTTCTTCTTCACTTGTGTTTTTTGGAAATTCTGTACGGAAGATGTGTACTAGCGCCCCCTACCATATAACAATGAAAACGTTCTCGGAGCACAAGTATAGCTCAAATATATTTAGACTTTTTCTAAGTATAAGTCAAGTATACTTAAATGTCATTTTAAGTATATTTCTGAGAAGTACATAAAGCCCATTTCTGAGAAGTACATAAAAAGTAGACTGAAAGTATACTTTCCTATTTTTTAGTTTAAAAGAAGTATACTAATAGCACACTTGAATAAAAATTATTTTTCGTAAGGGATATTGAGGTCTTATGAAGCGAAACGATGGGTCTGTGCAAGAAACTGAACATTATTTACAGCATTATTACATGTAATCCAGAGCCTCGAACCGAAGACCGATGAGCCGCTTATATGCACACGTGTGAACTGAACACTTCAATGAAGGGCCAAATGAATGTTTTTATGGTTTCTCTTTGTTTATGCAAAAAGAAGACGAGTTTAGTCACTTTATATGCTTTAAACATGTAAAACATCCGCGTTTCACATCATGCTTTGATAATATAATTGCGTATACGTTAGTGAGCTGAACCAGTTCATTGAAACAAACTGTCTGAAAGAACCGAATCTGATTTCCCCGTTTGCCTGAGGCTCTGGATTACTGGTAATAATGTTGTAAATAATGTTGCACAGACTGATCGTTTCACTTCATAAGACCTCAATATATCACGGGTGTTAATTTCGTGTTGCCTGCTATGCCTTTATTCACTTTCTGCATTTTATGAATCACCAAGGATCACGGTTTCAGCTAAAAATCTTCCTTACTGTTCTACTGAAGAAAAATGTCAACTACATCTTGGATGGCCTGAGGGTGAGTAATTAACAGCACATTTTCATTATTGGCTGAACTGTCCCTTTAAGACCTCTGTTTGTTGGTCTCAGACGGCTGGCTCGCACTGCAGTGTTCCTCGAGTCATTACCGCCGGCTCGTCCTCGCAGGAAGATCTCTCCCTCAACCCACTCACGGTAACCTTCGCTCTTTTTACACTTCTTCAAAAGTCTTGCGATACACAAATTGCACGCATCTGCCGGGAAACAAAGCAACACAAGGTTAAAGTGACAAGCTTGATGAAAACAAACCACCCAACCTGCTTGATCCTGTTGGCTAAAGATAACACGACTATTCGTTTGGAATCTATATGTGCTCCATATTGCATTCACTTACAGTTTCCTCTCTGGCACATTCAGTTTCCAATAGTGATGGGTCGTTCTTGAACGATTCGTTCATTTTGAACGAATCTTTAATGTGACTCGGGAAGAACGAGTCATCTCGGGAGTGATTCGTTCAGTCGTGCATGCGCAACATTCTATAGGTTCTGTGTTTCGAGTCTTTGGGTTTTCGAGTCGTTCGTTCATCACGAGACAGCAGCCCCATAAGCTTAACCAATGCAAAAAAAAAAGTATCTCTGCTTTATCAAAGTGATTTCACCATCATATGGACAAAATTTAAAGCATAACCAACTCTTTTTATTACCACAGGAAAAGAGCCATCATGACAGAAATTCGCACATTTATAAACTGTAAGAAATACATTTGAAATACAATTTGAGACCAGAAACAATGAATTAAAGAACCATCATGACAGAAATTCGCACATTTATAAACTGTAAGAAATAAATTTGAAATACAATTTGAGACCAGAAACAATGAATAATTCTTTTCTGTTTCTTATAGCATTATATAGTTTTGTCTTGTTTGTAGTGTGATCAACGTTTGCGTAAGTAGTAGATGTGTTCATTCATTGCTCAAATGAATGAAATGACTCGAAAAAACATTCGTTCATTTTGCTGAACAAGACTCAAAGATCCGAGTCGGTAAAATGATCCGAACTTCCCATCACTATAACGTGATCAAAAAGCCATTTCATGTTGTTCACGTTGTGTTAATTGTGTTCACAGAATGCATCCACCAGCGACACATTATTAGCGCACTGTAGAATCAGCCTGCCTCCCCAAGCAGACGTTAGCATCACCGCGACAGGTTGGCTCAATCTGCAGACTTTATTTGCCGTGAGTATCTCAGATGCGCTCTGTGAACCCTGCTGGAAATCCAGCTAATAGGTGGCCAGTTGTTCAAAAAAATAGTGTATGGCATCTACTAGGAAGCTAAACCCTGATCACCAGCTATCAATTTTAAAATACAGCACAGTATCTGTTACTGTAAAATGTGTATGTATAGTATATATTAGTGCTGTCAAACGATTAATCGCGATTATCGCGATTAATCGTTTGAAAGCACTTATATATATATATATATATATACATACACACACACACACACACACAATTTATACACTAAAAATAAATAATAAAATTATAATAAATTAACAAGAAAGGTACAGCATCTGTTATAACAATTATAATAATAATTTCTCACATCAGGTATTTATTTGGTCATCATAACAAATTGTATAAAATTATATTTTTATTAAATTTTATTATATTATCCAATGTAAAAAAATAAAATAAAAAATACACAACCATACAGAACTTTTACACCTCAACATATATAATAAATAATAGAGTTAAAAAAAATACACACACACACACATAAATTATACATTATAAATAAATAAATAAAATAAATAATATTAATAATAATACATTTATAAGAAAATTACATTTATCAGTCTAGCATCTGTTAAAATAATAATAATAATAAATTGTTGTTCACATTATTTATGTTATCATTATTATTTTACATTCCAAATTGTATCAAGGAGGTGAATTAAATACATCTACTTTTGCTCTTAAGTTTTCCCAAAGCAAGCTCTTGTGCTGATTGAACTGGAAAGTTGGTGCAGGACATATGGAAGGGGTTAAAAACATCTTGGTCTCACTCCTCAGGTGAAATTTAAGCGCTTAGATCTGGTAATGACGGCTGCAGTTGAGTTGAGCCCCTCAAGTCCGATGTTCCTCCACGAGGAACGACCCATGAGACATGTGAGTACCTCCAGAACACACGAGACACTTGATGGATATGAAATGATGCATCTGAGCTCCTTTATTAAATTTGCTAGATGCTAGTGTAACATGTACGGTTGTAACGAGAAAGAAAGACCAGTCGTTTACAGAAATGTGACCCTGGAGCACAAAACCAGTCGTAAGGGTCAATTTTTCGAAATTGAGATTTATGCATCATCTGAAAGCTGAATAAATAATATTTCCATTGATGTATGGTTTGTTAGGATCGG
>NW_015634018.1:302811-310313 GCF_001515625.1 Sinocyclocheilus rhinocerous | reverse complement strand
GAAATTCTGGAATCTGAGGGTGCAAAAAAATCTAAATATTGAGAAATTCATCTTTAAAGTTGTCCAAATGAAGTTTTTAGCAATGCATATTACTAATCAAACATTAAGTTTTGATATATTTACGGTAGGAAATTTACTAAATATCTTCATGGAACATGATCTTTACTTAATATCCTAATGATTTTTGGCATAAAAGAAAAATCTATAATTTTGACCCATACAATGTATTGTTGGCTATTGCTACAAATATACCCCAGCGACTTAACACTGCTTTTGTGCTGCAGGGTAATTAAATTAAGTACACAAAATGACTCAAGTGATGCTCTGCCCCCTTCTGGATAATCAAGCTTTGTACTAGATAACTGGTGCAAAAATACAGTGTTAGTCAACTTGAAGTTAATTACACACACATCTTCTAACATTCAGCTGTGCAGCTGTGCAGCTTTGCATACGAGGCCTGATCTTGTACATCCCATTCTTCCAAGAATTGGACTTGAAGGTTTTGGATTGTGGTTGTGTAGATAATCCTGGAGATTAGGAAGGAGGACGATTACCGGATTCCCGTCTGGGTGATTGTCGGGAGCACATTGGGAGGACTACAGCTTCTGGCTCTGCTGATTCTGGCGCTCTGGAAGGTCTGGGACGGTGTTTATTAGCAGTTACCAAGCTAATGTGAACATATGTGTATCAGTATAGACTTGTGTTACTGTAGTGCATTTGTAAAAACACTTAATTTGGGTGTCAAAGAAGGAGATCAAGACTAATTCTGGACTACTTCTGGTTTAATTCAGGTCTGGCTTATACTTCATCTGCATATTAACATGCATGCAGCACAATAAAGAGGTTTAAAATAAAAAAAATGACACGCTTTAGACAATATTCTAATCGTTTATAAGCTAATATGATAATATTTGGCAATGCTGTTATTGGTAACTAATACTAAAACTATTAAACATTGTTTTCTGTCATTGAAATAAAGCTGAAATAAAATAAATATTCCTTATATAAAAATTAGATGAAAAGCTTGGTAACACTTTACCATAAGCTTCCATTAGTTAATTTATTAACTATCTGTTGTTAATGTTAGTTAATAAAAATACAGTCGTTCATTGTTAGTTCATGTTAATTGACAGTGCATTAATGAATGTTAACAAGCACAACTTTAGATTTTAATAAAGCATTAAATGTTGAAATTTACATGAACTAAGAATGAACACAGCATTTATTAATCTTAGTTAATGTTAACTAAAGTAGTTAACTAATGTTAACTAATGAAACTTATCTAAAGTGTTACCAAAAACTTAAAATGTTGTCTAGTTGAAATACTAAAATTACTAAAAAAAATAAATAAAAAAAATTATAAAGTATTTATTTTAAATGTCAAAATATAGAATTATAATAGAATTACTAAAACGTAAACCAAAATTACAAATGTTGCTTTGGCAAATAACTGAAATAAAATAAGTCAAAGTACTAAAATTACTAAAACTTAAATAAAAATAAATAGAAATACTAAAAAAAAAAAGATAAAAAGCACATAACAAACTTACAAAAACTTTTAAAAAGTACTAAAATTACTAAAACTTAAATAAAAATAAATAGAAATACTAGAAAAAAAATTTAATGTAAAAGCACATAACAAAATTACTAAAACTTAAATAAAAAAAGTACTAAAATTACTAAAACTTAAATAAAAATAAATAGAAATACTAAAAAAAAAAAAGATAAAAGCACATAACAAAATTACAAAAACTGAAAATATTAAAATCTAATTCAAAATATAAATAAATGCTATAATAGAATAAATAATATTAAAATAGCACTGATTTTTAGCTGCTAGGCTAACAAACGTGCTTTATGTTTGCTTAAATCAACCCTTTTATCCAGAGCCAGGCTTAAATTCTGTCCATATGCTTGCCGCTCTCTTTTACTCTAGATGAAGTAGAGCTAAATTTACATATATTAAATGTACACTTATTTTAGGGTTTGTTTAAGGTCAAATCTCCCCGGACTCTTCCTCTATTTGAGTCAAAACAAGTCACTGTTTCTCTTTCATCCACAGCTGGGATTCTTCAGCAGGCAAAAGAGAGAGCGGGAAGAGCAGGCGACCAATCAGAAGACAGCAGAGGATCGGTAATGCCACGGTGACCTCCTCGACCAATCACTCAGGGACTCTCCAGACGCGGATGTCTGTCAGCCAATCAGCTGCTCTTGAGCACTGCCACACCCTCCTGCAGTCCGATGCAGAACCAATCAGCTCGCTTCCCCAATTAAGACAGAAGATGTGAAGTTTAGGAGAAAGAAATTTCACCTAGTGTGAGACTTTGCAAAGAGGTGGAAGAAAACACACTCATGAAGAGGCTTCGGTTTGAACCATTTCGAGAGGTTTTGGTGCTGATTAAATGTTTGTGTATCACGAAACAAACCTCAGATTGTGGAACAGAATTGTAACTTTATTTTGCAGCAGCGTAAATTCAAGCCGATGCACTTGCACAACAATTGTGAACTCGAGATTTGTAAATATTAAAGAAGTTCAGCAATATAATGTAAAACAATGATCAAATATTTAGCCATAACATTATTATGCACCTTAATGCATTTTGTTTCATGTATGTGAGACGTGCATTTGAATCATTATTTTATATAGAGAACAAATTTCATTGCAGCAGGAATCTGAAAATGTCTGTTTCTGTGTTTTTCATCATTAGAAATTGGTAAAAGAGCTTAAGGGTAGTTGAAATAATAACATGCAGAAACATGCACATTTTACATTTTTTTTACCTATTATTTGCATTTTTTATTTTTGTTTTATTTGAGTGTAAATTTACTATCATAATACAAAACGGTTTCTAAAAATTTAGTTTTTTGCTTTTTTTATGCAGTTCATTTAAATTACTTCACTTAGTTTCTGTAGTGCGTGATATATATATATATACACACACACACACAAATATTAATACAATATACCATGTATTTTTCCCTTAATATAAGAACAGTGAAATAGTTAATAATTAGACAAGAATTAGAAAAAAAATGCTACAAAGTAAATAAAATATTCTTGACATCTCAACTACCCTTAAACACTGTTTTCATGATCACTGTCTCGAATAACAGTGGCTGTGTTTAGAATGAAAGGCTAGTTTGCTGCTTATAACTGGATATAGCAGAGTATTAAAAAAAATACTAAGTGAAATAGTATGCATTATTTCATGCGTAAGCCATTTCAAGTCTTCCAGTGTTGTCTTGGAAGTTATTAAGGTTGTTTGCATTTAAAATCAAAATTTTTATAAAGATGTCAGTCAAAGATGTCAGATTTCTAACTCATTCATCACACTGGAAAAGTGAAAGCTCAAGTTAAATGCATTGCATTGAGGGATGCATTATCCTGTGCAGTGTGTACATTTTGATGAATGTAGTTGGTCATGCAATGCAAAGAAAAAAGCAGCATACTGTGCACAGTAAACATACTACATACTGCAGCAACAATAAGCAAGTAGTTTGATGGTTCTGTTCTGAACATAGTCACTCAATCAAAAATGATTTCTGACAGTAATTTTCTTCTGACATGGCTTCACAGCTTTCACAGTTTAAGACTCTATTATGATTCAACGGTCACTCGTTTCAGTCGTTGTCATTTATGTCGCCATTTATTGCATGTAAAGATGACAGCTGAATGTTCGTCATGTGTTTTTTATTTTTTATTGATCCACTGAATAAATTAAAATCACCTTGATTTAAAAGAGTAAATCTTTGTTTTTGGTCAAAGTACTAAAATTACTAAAACTTAAATAAAAATAAATAGAAATACTAAAAAAAAAAAAGATAAAAGCACATAACAAACTTACAAAAACTTTTAAAAAGTACTAAAATTACTAAAACTTAAATAAAAATAAATAGAAATACTAGAAAAAAAATTTAATGTAAAAGCACATAACAAAATTACTAAAACTTAAATAAAAAAAGTACTAAAATTACTAAAACTTAAATAAAAATAAATAGAAATACAAAAAAAAAGAGAAAAAAAAAGATAAAAGCACATAACAAAATTACAAAAACTGAAAATATTAAAATCTAATTCAAAATATAAATAAATGCTATAATAGAATAAATAATATTAAAATAGCACTGATTTTTAGCTGCTAGGCTAACAAACGTGCTTTATGTTTGCTTAAATCAACCCTTTTATCCAGAGCCAGGCTTAAATTCTGTCCATATGCTTGCCGCTCTCTTTTACTCTAGATGAAGTAGAGCTAAATTTACATATATTAAATGTACACTTATTTTAGGGTTTGTTTAAGGTCAAATCTCCCCGGACTCTTCCTCTATTTGAGTCAAAACAAGTCACTGTTTCTCTTTCATCCACAGCTGGGATTCTTCAGCAGGCAAAAGAGAGAGCGGGAAGAGCAGGCGACCAATCAGAAGACAGCAGAGGATCGGTAATGCCACGGTGACCTCCTCGACCAATCACTCAGGGACTCTCCAGACGCGGATGTCTGTCAGCCAATCAGCTGCTCTTGAGCACTGCCACACCCTCCTGCAGTCCGATGCAGAACCAATCAGCTCGCTTCCCCAATTAAGACAGAAGATGTGAAGTTTAGGAGAAAGAAATTTCACCTAGTGTGAGACTTTGCAAAGAGGTGGAAGAAAACACACTCATGAAGAGGCTTCGGTTTGAACCATTTCGAGAGGTTTTGGTGCTGATTAAATGTTTGTGTATCACGAAACAAACCTCAGATTGTGGAACAGAATTGTAACTTTATTTTGCAGCAGCGTAAATTCAAGCCGATGCACTTGCACAACAATTGTGAACTCGAGATTTGTAAATATTAAAGAAGTTCAGCAATATAATGTAAAACAATGATCAAATATTTAGCCATAACATTATTATGCACCTTAATGCATTTTGTTTCATGTATGTGAGACGTGCATTTGAATCATTATTTTATATAGAGAACAAATTTCATTGCAGCAGGAATCTGAAAATGTCTGTTTCTGTGTTTTTCATCATTAGAAATTGGTAAAAGAGCTTAAGGGTAGTTGAAATAATAACATGCAGAAACATGCACATTTTACATTTTTTTTACCTATTATTTGCATTTTTTATTTTTGTTTTATTTGAGTGTAAATTTACTATCATAATACAAAACGGTTTCTAAAAATTTAGTTTTTTGCTTTTTTTATGCAGTTCATTTAAATTACTTCACTTAGTTTCTGTAGTGCGTGATATATATATATATATACACACACACACACAAATATTAATACAATATACCATGTATTTTTCCCTTAATATAAGAACAGTGAAATAGTTAATAATTAGACAAGAATTAGAAAAAAAATGCTACAAAGTAAATAAAATATTCTTGACATCTCAACTACCCTTAAACACTGTTTTCATGATCACTGTCTCGAATAACAGTGGCTGTGTTTAGAATGAAAGGCTAGTTTGCTGCTTATAACTGGATATAGCAGAGTATTAAAAAAATACTAAGTGAAATAGTATGCATTATTTCATGCGTAAGCCATTTCAAGTCTTCCAGTGTTGTCTTGGAAGTTATTAAGGTTGTTTGCATTTAAAATCAAAATTTTTATAAAGATGTCAGTCAAAGATGTCAGATTTCTAACTCATTCATCACACTGGAAAAGTGAAAGCTCAAGTTAAATGCATTGCATTGAGGGATGCATTATCCTGTGCAGTGTGTACATTTTGATGAATGTAGTTGGTCATGCAATGCAAAGAAAAAAGCAGCATACTGTGCACAGTAAACATACTACATACTGCAGCAACAATAAGCAAGTAGTTTGATGGTTCTGTTCTGAACATAGTCACTCAATCAAAAATGATTTCTGACAGTAATTTTCTTCTGACATGGCTTCACAGCTTTCACAGTTTAAGACTCTATTATGATTCAACGGTCACTCGTTTCAGTCGTTGTCATTTATGTCGCCATTTATTGCATGTAAAGATGACAGCTGAATGTTCGTCATGTGTTTTTTATTTTTTATTGATCCACTGAATAAATTAAAATCACCTTGATTTAAAAGAGTAAATCTTTGTTTTTGGATTCAGACCAGAACATATGTTTTATACACAAATATAAAGTTTATCACTTTAATATTATTCTAATAAACATTCAGAAAAAAGAATAAATACGTGTGTTTGATGCATAAAAACCCTTCTTAAAGGAATAGTTCACCCAAAAATGAAACTTTGCTGAAAATGTGCTCATCCTCAGGCCATCCGAGATTAGGATGAGTTTGTTTCTTCATCAGATTTGGAGAAATGTAGCATTGCATCACTCGCTCAGCAATGGATGTGAATGGGTGCCGTCAGAATGAGAGTCCAAACAGCTGATAAAAACATCACAAATAATCCACAAGTAATCCACAGCACTCCAGTCCATCAGTTAACATCTGGAGAAGACAAAAGCTGCGTGTTTGTAAAAAAAACAAATACATCAAGACATTTTCCATCCATAACAACGCTTCCTCCAGTGTGCTCTGCTGTGAATGGGTGCCGTCAGAATGAGAGTCCAAACAGCTGATAAAAACATCACAAATAATCCACAAGTAATCCACAGCACTCCAGTCCATCAGTTAACATCTGGAGAAGACAAAAGCTGCGTGTTTGTAAAAAAAACAAATACATCAAGACATTTTCCATCCATAACAACGCTTCCTCCAGTGAAAAAGTCATCTGGACTGAATCAGGAGAGAAATCTGCACAGATCAAGCACCGTTTACAAGCCAAAACAGCTCCAAACAAATAAGTGGCTGGATTTTGATGTGAGAGACAACAGGAGATGCACTTTTTCACTGGAGGAAGCGTTATTATGGATGGAAAATGTCTTGATGTATTTGTTTTTTTTACAAACACGCAGCTTTTCATTTCTCCAGATGTTAACTGATGGACTGGAGTGCTGTGGATTACTTGTGGATTATTGTGATGTTTTTATCAGCTGTTTGGACTCTCATTCTGACGGCACCCATTCACATCCATTGGTGAGCAAGTGATGCAATGCTACATTTCTCCAAATCTGATGAAGAAACAAACTCATCTACATCTTGGATGGCCTGAGAGTGAGTACATTTTTAGCGAATTTCAATTTTTGGGTGAACTACTTCTTTAAAAATCACAGTTCAAATGCAACAGAAGCACTCAGAGTCTGACAGGCGTCTTTGATCGATGTTTTTAATCTTGATTGATTTGGTTTGGAAATAAAAACATGTTGAGCAATCTCCAGTAATTAAAGAATAAAACATGGTGCAAAACACAGAGGGTTAAAAACCTCCACATTCAGATTCGGCCACATTCAAGCAGACATGCTCTCTCTCACACACTCACACGCGCAGTCTCACTCTCACACTCTCTCACACACTCTCTCACACACTCTCACTCTCATTCTCACACTCACTCTCACACTCACACTCACTCGCGCACACACACACCCTCACACGCGCACTCTCAAACTCTCACACTCTCACTCACACTCACTCGCACA
>NW_015634018.1:296004-302239 GCF_001515625.1 Sinocyclocheilus rhinocerous | reverse complement strand
TCTCTCTCACTCTCACTCTCTCACACACTCTCTCTCTCTCTCACTCTCACTCTCACACACACGTCACTCTCCTGTCCTGGATTAATGATAACGGATAAAAAGGGTGAATCTCATGAAGAAATGACTCATATTTCAGCCCAAAATAAATTAAAAAGAATTGTTGTTGAGTGAATAACATTCTGTGCATTAAAGTATAATTTAGGGGGAAATGATGCAAAAATGTATTACGTATATGAATATACATAATTACCTAAAATTATGTATTAAATTAAATTTTTAAAGGGGTCATATATATATATATATATATACACACACACACATTTAATAATTAGAAATTTAAATGATAGAAATTTGAATTACTACCATAAAGTATACTTGCATTTATCTTTTTAGTAATAATAATATTGTTATTCATATTTAATCATTATAATTTTATATATATATATATATATATATAAATAATTATCATTTTAATTATAAATCGAAATTATAAGTACTACCGTAATGTACAGTACCTTTATACTTTTAAATACATAATTTGAGGGAAAAGCATTTAACTGTTGTGAAAATATGATGCCAAAAAATCATAATGGTCCTACATCAGGCTACATGCTCTTTATGTAAAATAGAATTGAAAATATTCTACAAATATAACTTTAATTTTTTTCCATGATTATAATTTTTTTTTCTCCATTTTACACTGAAATATGACCTGGACGAGTTGACTGTTTTCATGAGACGCCTGTTGTGCTCTTATCAAGCGTGGTCTTCTTTTGCTTGTTGGTCATGTCCGTATGCGCGCCGGCTTCCACGAGGCTGATGATGATGGCGTGGAGGGTCAAGAAGTCGCTGATGGGACGGTTGTACTGTACGATGAGGTGTAAAGGGCTGTTTCCTTCATGATCCACGGCGTTTACCTGGGCGCCGCAGTCGATGAGCAGCTTGGTCACTTGCGCGTTAGGAAAGCTGCAAACGTCGTTGGTGTGGAAGTCGTCTACTGGCGTACTAGAGCTAGCCGCTAGGTGCAAAAGCGACGACCCCTCTCGGGATCGCGGATCAAGGCGTATTAAGTCGTAGATCTGTTTGTTTATACGCGCTCGCTCCTCTTCGCCGCACTGCGTTTTCGAAGAGATGCAAACCAGGTAGAGGAAGGTGAACACGTTGGATTCGTAGCTGTCGTTGGCCGCCGGCAACTCCGCATCGGTGGCGGATCGCACTCGCGGCAAGCTGCGGCGGATTTCCAGGACGCTGGCGCGCAAAACGTGTTCAACGTCCGATGCGCGGACCGGCTCCTTCAGGTGGACCATTTGCGAGAACACTTGCGCAAATCTCAAGAGGTCTTTATGCGTGTTGCGGTTTCCTTGTTGGCGTAGATGCAAGGCGTGCAGCCAGAGTTTGATGCACTGTTCGAACTCCATGTTGTCGGCGTAGACCGCGCCGCGATATATTATGGGATGCGACACGTCGATATTATCCGCACCCAGAATTCGTTCGCGAATCATCAGGCCTTCCATGTGTAGGGCATCCCGGTCGTGTCGAACGGCCTCTAAGTCTTGCAAAGTCCGGCACTCTGCCCTCGCTCCGTAAGCCACAACAGGAGACGGCAACTCTTTGGCGATGACCCTCTCTGGATCGCGAAATCGCTCCAGCATGGCGAGGTACAAGTAGTGGTAGGTCTTAAGAATGTCGTAATTCTCACGGTCATTGGCGAAAGATGCCCCAAGTAGTTCCAACGCTTCGATACGGCTATGCACGTCGCAATCCGCATGCGACAGCAGCAGCTCTACGACGTCCGCTTTGCAGCTCTCGGCTGCCACTTTCAGTGGCGTCATGCCATGTCCGTTAACCACCATCGCCGCTTGGCATCGTACCAACTCCTTCACGATATCCAGATGCCCGGCTTCTGCGGCGAAGTGCAGCGCGGTGGCCCCACAGTGAGCTTTGGAGTTGGGATCCGCGCCCCGCTCCAGCAGGAAGAAAACAACGTCGGTGTGGCCCTTGTAGGCAGCGATCATCAAACAAGTGTTGTCGTACTTATTAGCGATGCTGATGTCGGCCTTGTGCTCCACGAGATACCGTACGATGTCCAGCCGGCCATCGAAGCAGGCAGCCCTGAGGGGGGTGGAGTTTGTGAGGGTGGTGTGATTCACGTTAGCGCTGTGCGAAACCAGCAAACGTACCACCTCAAAATGCCCAGCACCAGATGCACACCAAAGAGCCGTGGCGCCATCAATAATATACCTGTAAGAGCGAAACATACGTCAGTAGGGCTGTCAAAATGGCTGAAAAACTAAATTCGAATTTTTTTACCTTGGCGCCGAGTTCTCAATCATAGTGTGAATCATGAAGATTACTGGCTCATTCTCCTTCATCTAGTACGTGAGGAGGAGGAGGAGGAGGAGGAGTAACAGCCGTTATCAAAGCACTGTGTGTTTTTACAGCTTCTGACCCTCACAAATATCACATGTCTGCTACTCATGCGTTTTTCTTGTTAACTAGTCCAGAATAATGATTGTGTGCACTTCAGTAATGCAATACAATGTAAAAAGACAATAAATGGTTCCTGTCTAAGAAAGTGAAGAACATTTGCTGGATAATGTTATTCTGAGTTGACCTTTTCAAAAAGATAGATCATTGGAGGAAAAAGCAGAATCCTACCTGAGCTTAAAACATCTAAATGTCCACTATGATATGTTTAATCTGAGATACAGTTCACTGGGATGTAGGGCTGTCAAAATGGTTGAAAATAAACGTAAATATTATCAAAAATTTGAATTATATTAGAATTTAAAACGTATAATTTGAGTTAGGGTGAAGAAAAGCTTTTGGCTTCTCTTCTGAGGCCACAAGAGGGCGCATCGAGCAAAATATTACTAATGCACATTTATTTAAAGCATAAGATAACATATCTGTGAAAAAAAGTGCATGCATAATGTTTAAAATAATGTTAATAAACCAATTATTATTAAGTTGCTTAAACAACTATAAACAAAACAGCATCATGTATGTATGCATAGTTTAATACAAAGGCCGGAAAGCTAATCACACGGAGTACATTTTTCATTTAAAAACACACGTTGCAGTTGGATGGGGAAAAAAAGCGCCATAAAGTCTCGAGATATGTTTTTTCAAAGTTGCACTTACATTAATTTTACATGGCTTTCTAAACATGCCGCTCTTTTGTGCGAGACGGGAGTGCAACTGTGATAGATGTCCCTCTAGAAAATGCGCAAAATATGCGTTCTGTGTGAACGGCTTGGTTTCAGTTTTGACATAAATAAGATCTTCTCCACATCGATGTTCTCTTTTCCCGCAATATTTGTAATTAACAACGCAGCAGCGCCGCATCTAGTGGCTTCAACTGGACAGGCTAACAAAAACATTAAAATGCAACGACACTTACATCGTCATCGCATCTCGTGCGCCGCTGATAATACTGCCTGATGCACACCTACAATTCGAATGCAATGTTTTTGCATTCGAATGTGGATTTTTATTTCAAATTCGACGAATATTCAAAATTATAATTTTTTTTTTGACAGCCCTACATGTCAGCAATGGCATTACGAAACATAGAGCTCTTTTCGGAATAGTTACGCAATAAGGACATTTCTGTCTGCATTTACTCGCGTCTCTCACGTTATTCCAAATGTAACATTTTTACTGGTCACACGCACAACCACACTGTAGAAAAAAATAATTCAAAGTTGCAAAAAAAAAAAAACAAGATTAGTACGCTTTACGAAAAAATGCTAATATAAAAAAATGCATGTATTACTCAATATGTTACTTACAGTTTCTTTGTAATTAATTGGGAAATTTACTAGCAATTTCTGAGTGAAAATTGTTTCTACACCATAATTAAATAATACAGTTGTTTCTAACAAAGTAAAACAGAAATAACATCTGCAAGGTTTACATGATGAATCATAAATTTATTGACATAGGTGTCAAAAAGGAATTTAGCCTACTACATAATTCACTAGAATGCTCAAACCTGTCTTCACACGCTATATTTGAATATACTCAAGCATGAATGAACATTTTCAATGGATAATGACTTAAATGTAGGTCTGTTCCTCACACAAAGCCTTAGATAGCACACGTCTGCAAGATGTCTGTTAAAGATCTCTTCATCTGGAAAGCATCTGCTGTGTACAAACATCTGACAGACGTCTTTAAAGATGTCCGTTTTCAATCATAAACATCTTAAAGACATTTTCTAAACGTCTATTTGACATCTGGATCATAGGAAACGTCCTATAGACATATTGCAGATGAACAAATGTGAGCCTGGAGCACAAAAGCAGTCTTAAGTCGCTGGGGGATATTTGTAGCAATAGCCAACAATACATTGTATGGGCCAAAATTATAAATTTTTCTTTTATGCCAAAAATCATTAGGATATTAAGTAAAGATCATGTTCCATGCAGATATTTAGTAAATTTCCTACCGTAAATATATCAAAACTTAATTTTTGATTAGTAATATGCATTGCTAAGAACTTCATTTGGACAACTTTAAAGATGATTTTCTCAATATTTAGATTTTTTTGCACCCTCAGATTCCAGATTTTGTATCTCGGCCAAATATTGTCCTATCCTAACAAACCATACACCAATGGAAATATTATTTATTCAGCTTTCAGCTGATGCATAACTCTCAATTTTGAAAAATTGAGACTGGTTTTGTGCTCCAGGGTCACAAATGCTCTAAAAAAATACATCTTGCAGACGTCAAATAGACGTCTCCGTGATGTACGTGTGCTATCAGGTAGAAGATGTCTTTAAGATGTTTATGATTGAAAACTGACATCTTAAAGACGTCTGTCAGATGTTTGTACACAGCAGATGAAGTGATCTTTCACAGACATCTGGCAGATGTACCTGTGCTATCTGGGATACTTGGATGCATGTGAAAAACAAACAACGCACCCATCAAACCGGACAGTCCCGGTCTGTTCAGTGTCCACCTTGTAATGGTCCAGAAGCAGCCGGACCACCTTGTCGTGTCCGTTCCGAGCAGCAATAATGAGCGGTGTGGACCTCTGTCCCGCCTCCTGGGTCACATACTCCAGCAGGTATCGGGTCTGGACGCCGGAGTGGTTCAGAAGAAGGGCGGCCAGGGTCAGGACTCGCCCCTCGCTGGCCGCTTTGTGAACATACCGGGCCAGGGACTCCAACCGGGCCAGAGCCGGTACCTCCGCCATCTGTGCAAGATTCGCCCGCTGATCTCAGAGCAGATCAAGCCGCCTCCCATTAAAACCCCCTGCCTGAGCTCTACAGCTCATCTATGGAGCACATGGAGAGTTTCTGCCGGACCAACTGCCATTATAGCTGATCTCTATTATGAAACGCTGGGTTATTAATATGAGCTACTAATAAGGGAAAACAATATATATTGTAAGTGAAATAATAATAATCCTACACTTCTAGTGTTTAAATATGAACTATGTAATCCTGACGTAATCTGTTCGATTCAATGAGTCTCAGTCGGAATTCTCTTTCACTTCTAAACCAAACGAGTTTACTCGCACCTTTCCTTCACTTTTACGCTTCGGTGTGTTCTGGTTTCTGATCCGCGATGACGCCCGCCGATCGCTTCAGCAGAACGAATCCGGATTTCGCCGATATTTAATCCGAATTAACGCTTGAATCTGCGCTGAATGTGTCGGTGTCTTTCACCTCTGCCAGTAACGACGACCGGAAATGAAGTCGGCAATAACAGGAAGTGCGACACTGAGATTCCTGGACTGCCTTTTCGAAATAAAAGTCCCATAAAATATAACGCAATAATTAAAAATAAAATATGACAGAGGAAACCCGTATTCTCCATATATGATATAATATAATATAATATAATATAATACGTGTTTGTTTAGATGTCCTCCACAATGTCAGAAGCCTGGATCTGTTACCAAAAAAAAATAAAAATTGTGATCTGAAAATATTTATACATCACTGTAAAGTAGATAATATCTGTATAAAATAATAAGAAAATGTAAAAAAACAATCTTTTTAATTGTAATTCTGACAACAATAAAAGTCCCATAAAATAATATAAAAATCCCAATAATGAATCCCAATAAAATAAAATACCAGGGTAACCATAGTTTTCATATAATATAATATGATACATAATTTTATAATATTTAATAAGAAATATAAATATATCTAATTATTAAATGTGTGTGTGTGTGTGTGTGTGTGAGAGTGAGTGAGAGTGTGTGTGTGTG
>NW_015634018.1:290373-295993 GCF_001515625.1 Sinocyclocheilus rhinocerous | reverse complement strand
GTGTATATATATACTGTATATATGCAAATAATGCAAATAGATGTAATGTTTCAGTTGGTAAATACTTTTATTTATTTATTTATTTACTATTATTATTATTATTATTATTTATGCCAGGTATTAAAATGCTTTTCTAGGCACACATGGTGCTGCATATTCAACAGAAATATGAAATCCTGAAACATGTCATGATTTCACAAAGGGAGGGGTTTGGATTAAAGGTTTATCTGCACACTCAACTATAAATGCACTGAAGCTCTCACAAAACCCAATCTTTCAGGATTTTATGTTTGAACAGACAAGCTTGATTTATTCATTCATTAAAAGCAATAATGAAAATAACAGAATTACGGAAAACTGAACTAAAAATAAAACGAAAACAGAAAATATAAATAATAAAATCTAACAAAATATGAATAAAAACCATAATAGTAGTATCTCCATAACACTTGCTTTTGGGGGGGAAATGTACAAATCTAGTCTATATTTTGCAATGCACAGTTTGAATGTGAAAATGAGTTTTGCCTTTTTGTTGATTTTGCGGTCCATTTTACTAGCTGTCGATTTTCTCAAGCGAGTTGGTCGTTTTTATTTATGTATGTGTGTTTGGTTTTATTTTACTTCATGAATAAGCATTGATTTGAGTAAACAGTCAGAAGTCAGTGTATGTTGTGAGCTCAGTGTGAGTTATAGAGCGGGACAGTCACAGCTTCTTGTGTTCGAGCCATGCACGCTGCCTACCTGACCAGGTCTGAAGCTTTTCATATTGCTGATTTTTATACCACATGTCCGAGGAAAGCTCAGTTCCACACGGACCTCTGGTGCTATTTCACCGTCCAGAACTGCCTGCTGGACTTTGGCAGGCCTTTAGTCAAGGTAAATAATAATAATAATAATAATAATAATAACATTTTTATTAAATAGAGATCTGAAATTAATCAAAGCTTTTACATTTAAAAAATACATATTACATATCTGCACAAAATTAATAATTTGACAACATTTCATTTCAATGTAATTTTTGTGTAATTGAGATAATAATTATAGTTTTTATTAACATTTTGAATTAGTTTTTATTTTTATATTTTCCGTTTTCATTTCCGTTTTAGTATTTTTTTAGTTTATAAATATTTTATATAATAATGTTAAATAATATATTTTTATTTTTGCTTTTAATTATGTTAATACATTTAATGAACTTAAAGTACATGAGAAATGTTGCCTTGGCAACTAGATGAAGTTTAAAGTTTTATATGTACTTTATTTTATTTCGGTTAATGATTACTTTATTTAGTTTCAGATAACTGTAATAAGAGCGCTTCACACATCTACCAAAATACACATTAATATTACATTTTTTTGTACGTTTTACTTTTTACATAATTTCTCAATATTTTAGTGAAAAAGTGCATGTTTTAACTTGTTAAATAACTTACATTTTCAAAGATAATTATAAAGATGATTCACATTTTTTACAGTATTTTATTGTAATACTGCATGCATTGTCTTGTTAAATGTAATATACACTGTCATTTTTCCACAGTATTTTGTAAAGTAAATCAAAAGCCAATTAACATGTTTTTACATTATTTTTCCTTTAAAATAATTAATATTTTTTACACTGCATGCATTTGTTGCAAGAATATTTTAATTAAGCAATTGCACCTGTATTTGCTTAATATGCAGTATATAATTTTATTAAAGCGCTTGTATTAATTCTCTTGCACTAGCTGTGAGGCATCTAAAAAAAATCACTTTTACGCTTTTATCCTCCTTTTTATTGTCTTGTTAAATCTAATATACATTGTAGTTTTTCCACACTATTTTGTAAGGTAAACTGAAAACCAATTAACAGGTTTTTACAGTCTTTTTACGTTATATTTCCTTTAAAATAATTAATATTTTTTTACACTGCATGCATTTGTTAATTAAGCAGTACCTGTATTTGTGCATTAAGCGGTTTATAATTGTATTAAAATGCTTGTGTTAATTCTTTTGCACAAAATATTTTATTTCAGCTATAAGGCCTCTAAAAACCACTGATGTTTGATGCTTTTTTCTGTGAGTTTCTCTAGATCTTTTGTCCTTTGGAATGGCTTCCTTTGAGCAAACCCAGTGCTGGCGACTATTTCCACATGCTGTACAACATCACCACACCCTTCCTGCTGCTCAAGGTGAGTTCATTAATGTGAAGCAGGTCACCTATTGGTTCACACCAATGTATAGGCTCCACCCCTTCACTAAGCCCCACCCCTTTGCAAATTGCAGCAAGATGCTTTGCACTTCCAGGATGGATGGCTGTTGTTTTTGGCACTGCTGCTCTCAGTAAGCTTGGACACTTTATCAGTGTCATATTTGTCGATGTGAGGCTCAGACGTTTTATTAAAGCTCACAGAGCAAAACGAGCTCAGAAGGAGGTGATATTTATGACTAGAGTCGGTGAAATGATGCATCACCCCAAACCTGTTGGAAATGAACAACACTGACCTTTACATCTGGCAGATGTTTTCTCTGTGTCTCAAACAACTGCAGTTTGCATGATTGATGACATGCATTGCATGCATCCCGAAATCTGTTCTAAAACTGTTCTCAGCTCTGAAATGCGTCACAGTGTATAAGTCCAATAGCATGCAATATGCAATGCTAAACATTTTAAATTGTATTGTTAATCCAGTCGTGTGTTTAGAATGTTGCGATTTTCGACACGGCTGTTCTTCATCACACTGGAAATGAGAAGTCAGGTCGAGTGCATTGCATTTTCGGTATGTGTTATCTCATGCGACATTCTATTCCAGCTCATAGAGCGAAGCCCGAAGACGTTACCTCGCTCCGCCGTCTACCTGTGCATCATCACGTTTGTGATGGGTGCCAGCATTCACCTGGTTGGAGAGTCCATCAACCACCGGCTTCTGCTCAGCGGATACCAGCTGCACATGAGCGTCAGAGAAAACCCCATCATGAAGAACCTCAGACCAGAAACTCTGGTGAAACTGAGTCTCTCGAATGGCAACATCAGCTTAGACTCTTTGTTTATGCAACAGTTTTCAACCTGGTTTGGTAACTGTTTAGCATAAGTCTTACATTTAGGGATTAAACATGACTTAAAAACTATAGCAACCGCATAGAAACGCCCTGGCAACCACCCTAGCATTACAGTGTTATTTTAGTATCATTTACATATCAGAGTATAGTAGTAGCCTATTTATTAATTTTACAGTATTTAATGATATTTTGAATTCACTTTTTATTTTAAGTTTTCTTTTTAATTTTAGTTTAAGATTTAGTAATTAAATTTTGTTAAATGATTGATATTTTTATTTATTTTTTTATTATATATATTTTTTTGTTTTGTTTTTATACAGTATTTATACATATGTTTTGCTTATTTTTTTATTCATTTTAGTACTTTAACTTTCAAATTTCAAATAGTTGCCAATGCATTTTTTTTTTTTTTTCATTTTTGTGTAAGTTTCTTAAATTTAAGTTTTTGATCTAATGTTTACATTTTACTTTATCCCAGCTTAATATCAGTCAGGGTTATTATAGTTAATTAAAACTAAAACAATAAAAAAAAAACATTTCTATTAGGTCTAAATTAGGTCTAAATGATACTGAAATAAAATATTTTTTTACATTTTTTTTAAATATATATTTCTCATTTTCATTTGGTTTCACTAAAGTAACCAGGAATACCTATATAGACATATTTAAAAAAAAAAAAAAAAAAAAAACAAATAAAAAAAAAAAATAATTTTTAAAAATTAAAACCTAAAAAGAACATTTGTGGAACAGTTCCTGAAGAATCAGAAACTAAAACTGAAAAAAAAAAAAGTAAAAGAAAAAAAAAAAAAAAAAAAAAACGAATACAAATAAAAAACACACAAATTGCTAAAACTTTAAGTTAAATTAAAATTTAAATATAAAAATAAAAGCATTCAAAATATTAATACAAATTACAATAGTATCTCAATAATGCTAAAATAACACTGACTTCAATTAGCAAAAGTGATTTTAATCATTTTAGTTGTAATTGTGACGTCTTAGTTTTGTGGTGGGCAAACAATATTCAAATAGTCTGAATGAATAAATCTAGTTCCTCTGTGTTTTCTGACAGATCGACTCGTTTGAGTTGCTGCAGTATTATGATGAAAGTCTGGCTCACTGTATGTGGTAAGCTGTGAAATATTCTGCACACATTCAGTTCTTTTATTTCACTTCCTTCACACGAATTAACCCAATTAATGTGAAAATCATGCTTGTCACAAGAGAAGTGTGCGGTTTTTGAATTAATACTCATGTACAAAATATTTTCTTTCAGCATAAGGTGTCTAAAAGTCACTTTTGCACATATATTTTGTAATTTTTTACAGGTATGCTCCTCTGTTCCTCATCCTGTTCCTGTATTTTACTGGCTGCTTCACTGTTGTCAAAGCACAGAAGACGATGCCCATCTCCGCTTGGCTTCTCCTGGGTCCTAGTGGCCTTTACTACTGGTCAGTTTCTCCTGTTACACTAGTGTTTGACCCGCTTACCGGGAACCAGATGGTCTTCATTATTCACCTCAACAAAACTCAACTCTCCACCCCAGATCAGAATTATTTATAAACTCAGCCCTTAAAGAAAGAACAGCGGCTGTGTTGTGTGTTGTGAGGAAACACCCGTGAGCTCCAGTGTCACACGCTAACTCTGTTTCCAGGCCGTGTTTACATTAGTGTGCCATCTGACACTTTCCATTCATTTCCTTTCGTTATCTGTTCGACTGATGATTAATTAAGGCACGCCTCCAGGAGCTCGACTGTTTTCGGAGATAAGCGTAAAGCTGTATCTGTCTTTTATCAA
Source organism: Sinocyclocheilus rhinocerous (assembly GCF_001515625.1). NCBI lineage: Eukaryota > Metazoa > Chordata > Actinopteri > Cypriniformes > Cyprinidae > Sinocyclocheilus > Sinocyclocheilus rhinocerous. The sequence continues at coordinate 291,154 of NW_015634018.1, read as the reverse complement.
TCTGATAAAACTAAAGACTCTTCAGAGACATGAAGGATGCAGTACTGCTCTATAGATTAACATGAGATTGGCAGAAACTGTGTTTGTCCCCTTTAAGTTAGAATGTTTACATTTTCGATACTTGTTTCAGAACATTCGGAGAACATTCAAAAGTAACATTTCCGTAATGTTTGCTTAATGTTTGCACACCCCAGGAAAAAACTTTTTTAAAGGGTAAGAGCATAATAGGACCCCTTTAAACCATTTAAAAACTGGACATTTTGAACATTCAGAAATAAAATTTCCATAACTTATTGTGAACGCGAAAAATACATTTTCACCGTATTTTTAGGAATAAAATGTTATATAAAATCAGGCAAATGTTTGAACAAACCCCTCAGTAAAAACCTTCAGAATATAGACAGGAATAAAACTATACATTTTGGTGTCTGTAAGTGCTGCTGAATTGAACAAATTTTGAAAAAACATCCTTTAAAGATATTCAGTATGTTGTAAGTGAAATCTAAATAGATAAAAGTGCATTGAAATAAACACTTAATAGTATATTTTTGGAAGATATTTTCCCCACTAGTCTGAAACAACACATCATGAAAACCCAAATAGCCCAAAATCTCAACTTTGACTAGTGCATAAAAAAACATTTTTGCCATTAAACTACCGTAAATATATCAAAACTTAATTTTTGATTAGTAATATGCATTGCTAAGAAATAGTTGTATCTCGGCCACATATTGTCTGATCCTAACAAACCATACATCAATGGAAAGCGTATTTATCCAGT
>NW_015634018.1:281777-290273 GCF_001515625.1 Sinocyclocheilus rhinocerous | reverse complement strand
AAAACTTAATTATTGATTAGTAATATGCATTGCTAAGAACTTCATTTGGACAACTTTAAAGATGATTTTCTCAATATTTAGATTTTTTGGCACCCTCAGAGTCCAGATTTTCAAATAGTTGTATCTCGGCCACATATTGTCCGATCCTAACAAACCATACATCAATGGAAAGCGTATTTATCCAGTTTTCAGATGATACATAACTCTCAATTTCGAAAAATTGACCCTTATGGTTGGTTTTGTGCTCCAGGGTCACAAATGTTTTGAAGAATGTATTGTGACGATTGAGGTAGTGTGTTAGTATTTTTACCATGGATAACTGTGGTAAAATCACTGTATTGCACAGACTCTCATGGCTTGTTGCTTTTAAATATGATTTAAAAAAACACACACACAAGTGTTTAATAAATAGTCACATTTAATAACAGGTATGAACACTTGTAAAATAATGCTTATGCAATCAGAATTTAGTTGAGCTGGAACTAAAATATATGACTTGCTCTCTACTCCACAGGTATCTTGTGACAGAAGGACAAATTTTCATCCCGTTCATTTTAACTTTTTTTGCCATGACGGCTACGGTCGTGCACCAGAAGCGCAAAGGTTTTCTGCCCGATGGTAACGGACTCTTCCTGCTCTACAGTTTTTCACTGTCGCTCGTGTTAGTGACCATCTGGGTCGCCTGTCTGTGGAACGACGAGGTGTTACGGAGGAAATATCCAGGAGTGATGTATATACCAGAGCCGTGGGCCGTTTACACACTGCATCTCAGAGACAAACACATGACGCTCACAGACTGAACCTGCACTCCAAACCACTCAGATCATTTAATATGACTTGACTTGCAACTGTAAACTCTTTATTTATAAGTAACCATCACGTTGCACCTTCAGAAATGGACTTTATGCATAGCATGCATCCTATGAATTTCTGCAAAAATGTGTGCACAGAGTGTGTTTTGACTGTGCAAAGATTTCCAGCGGCCCAAGAAATGCAATATATTCCACTCCACTCCACTCCACTCCACTCTACTCTACTCTACTCTACTCCATTCTACTCTACTCTACTCTATTCCATTCCATTCCATTCCACTCTACTCTACTCTATTCTATTCTATTCTACTCTATTCCATTCTACTCCATTCCACTCCACTCCATTCCACTCTACTCTACTCTACTCTACTCTACTCTACTCTATTTCATTCCACTCTACTCTACTCTACTCTATTCTATTCTACTCTATTCCATTCTACTCCATTCCATTCCACTCCACTCCATTCCACTCTACTCTACTCTACTCTATTCTATTCTACTCTATTCCATTCTACTCCATTCCATTCCACTCCACTCCACTCCACTCTACTCTACTCTACTCCACTCCACTCCACTCCACTTCACTCCACTCTACTCTACTCTACTCTACTCCATTCTATTCTATTCTATTTCATTCCATTCCATTCTATTCTATTCTATAGAAATGCATTGACATTTCTGTTTATTCTTCTCGATTTGTTGCAGGTTTTTCTTAAACAAGCATAATGTATGTTCTGCCTCATTGTGTGAAGGTTTTCCCTCTTTGTGTTAAATAATGACATTAATTTTTCCTTCTCAAGCTGTGTGTTTTACATCTTTCCTTAGTGTGTAATATCTGTTAAGGCAAGATACTGCAGGCAAAAACACTGTTTATTCATGCACTAGTCAATTTAGCTTCCGTCTTATTTCAGACTAGTGGGAAGCATTTAAGAGTTTATTTTATTGCACTTTATCTATTTGCATCTGTAGATTTCAAATACAATACATATCTTTATCTTTTCTGGATGTTTGCAGTATTATGGAGTAGCCTACTAAAAGTAATTAAGAAAGTAATTGCTTTAAAATATACACGATGTGACTGTCAATAAATAATAAATAAATGTTTATAATAGGCAGGGCTTATCAGTCCAGACGTTGTCTGGACATAAGAGGTTTATATTAACAATTAGTTAAGAGAGAGAGAGAGAGAGAACTGAACATGAGCTCAATACAAAATATATAAGAATAAAAACGAGACAGACACATCATGCATGGTTTAAACACAGAGATTTGGATTTGGGCTCGACAGGCACTTGCTGACCCATAAAATCGATGTGGTGTCTATATCTATTGGTCTGTTTAAGTAAAATGGTTTGAGAACTGCAAAATAATGATTGCTTTCAAACTGTAACACCTCCCCTTTTGCTCCCCATCTGTCAGTCAAACAGATAGCCCCGCCCCAAACTCACTCTAGAGTGCAGCTGTTCCCGCCCACTTACGTTTTTTTTCCCCATAGGGATTTTGAAAATGTAGAGATTTGGATTTGGGCTCGACAGGCACTTGCTGACCCATAAAATCGATGTGGTGTCTATATCTATTGGTCTGTTTAAGTAAAATGGTTTGAGAACTGCAAAATAATGATTGCTTTCAAACTGTAGCACCTCCCCTTTTGCTCCCCATCTGTCAGTCAAACAGATAGCCCCGCCCCAAACTCACTCTAGAGTGCAGCTGTTCCCGCCCACTTACGGTTTTTTTCCCCATAGGGATTTTGAAAATGTCTTAAGACTTAAAATCCATGAATCAAACCAACCATCGACGAGGTGAATTACAATATTACAAACTTTGATTTGAAGCAAAAAAGTTTTTGAAAATTGGATAGACTGGCTTTAATGAAGGAAAGAAATGCAATTCCATTGATTGCAAATGACATAATCAAAATCATACCAATGGAGAAATATAAAGTATTGATTTAAAGATGTTGAATATGTTTATAGAAACAATTTATTATATGTTTAGCACAAAATATGCATAAGTATCTAGACAAATATAACATTGCACAGTGTTTCATGGAAGCGATTTCTCTGCAGAATCATGGGTAATGTAGTTTCTCACTGTGAATTCTGCTGTTTAACTTGATTATTTTAAAAATAAGTTGAATTATTGCAGGCTGATGGCTTCAACAGAATCGTCTACCATTGATTAGCAACTTCCTAGCTCACAATAGGTCTTTAATTAAAGTTCAATTCAATGCAGTTCAATAACTGTCATTGTTGCAAAGTTCATCAATTATGAAATGATTTCTTATAGCAGAATTGAACGTGTTTAATAATCAATGAACTTCGCAACATTGACACTGTTATTGAACTGAATTGAATTAGCAAACGTATGACGCTTGTCTACTTCTGTAGAGCAGGGTTATAATTAATAAAATATTAAATATATATTTTGTAACTTTTAAAATTAGAAATTAGAAATAAGTAGAAGCTAGAAGCACTAAAGTTGCTAACTGGAAATAAATAAAACATAAAACTAAAACTGAATTAAAAAATAAATTAAACCTAGACAGAAATATTTAAACAGAAAAAAACTAATAAAAATAATAAAAGCACATAACAGAATTAATTAAAATTAAACTAAAATTAAAATGAAAACTGAAAATACAAAAATAAAAGCTAACTCAATATAATAAAAAATATAATAGAATATAAATAATACTAAAATACACCTCTTTATAGTTGAAATTGAATTTGTGTCAAAAATTAACAATTATTTTCCGGTTTTATTAATGCGCAGCTGCTCTGAAACAATCCTTATTGTATAAAGTTCTATAAAAAAAGTTATTCCCTGATGGAGAAAATGAATGGGATTTTTAGTTCTCTATTGTTAGAATCAAGCAGCTCATTGAAAATGATGATTGACTGACTTACAGTGATTGTGAACATTAAACTGAGACACTGGAACTATTTGAACATCCAAACAAATGACTCACATCAATGTTTATTTATCGCACGGACGTCCTATTAAACTTCCAAGCCCCAGGTAAAGTCAACAGTGTAAACTTTGCTTACTAAGTTAAATAAACTTGAAATCTGTAGGAGTACGTGGATGAAAAAACTCAACAATAACAACTGCAGACCTCAGTGCCCGGGACATCCAGATAAGGACAGTAAACGCAGAAAGATGGTTTATAAAGTCGCCTGGAAGAAAAACAGAGCACTGAAAGTCCCACGCTACACATTCACAGTGTTTTTAATTGAAGGGAGTGTCATTTGAACTGACATCACACGTGGTGCTGCTGATGAAGTGAAGCCCTGCTTGACAAATGTGATGAAATGCACTAAATATAAACCGTCTGCAATAAATATAACTCTCAGTATGTCAGATGTGATCAAACGGCTTCTGTATCTGAAGTTTTTTGGCAAAGCGCTTTGACTCTGCCTGTCCCAGATAAGAGCGGCGAGTTAGACTTCTCCACGTTTCTTAAAAATAAAAATGCACAGGAGAGGTAAAACTACATTACCCACAATGCATTGTGCTGTGTGCCATTCTAAGCCAGATGTGGCATATTCCTACTTTATATCTCTGATTTACAACAACAAAGTCATTTCTATTAACCGATACTTGGAATATTATCTATTAGTAGAGCTGGGTAGATTACTTACAAGTTGTACTGTTACTGATTCTGAATTGCATGACAAAAATTACAGTTAGTAACGTAATCCATTACATTGCATATCATTGGACTACTTTTAGATTACTTTTGAGCTAACTCATTTGATTTAAATAGGATAATCTTGTCCCATATTGACAAAACATACACAGAGTAAGAAAATACATTGCATTCGTTGTAATTAACAACATGAAGTGCATTAAACATGCATCAAATATTGTATCTGTTTACCTGCATGTCATGTGATTATTAACCAATGTCAGAGAACCGTGAACATGCACATGTGATAATTATTAAAATATTTATTTTAAAATCTCAGGGGGTGCTTCAAGGAAATGTATTAGGTCAAAGAGGTTCAGATGACCAAAACAGTTGGGAATCCATGCATTACATGTAAAAAAGAAATAACGTGCATTTGTGAAAGTGTAATTTATTCTAATTACAAGTAATTAATTTTTGGAATCTGATAATCAGTTACTACCCTGCGCTGTCTATAAGTAAACAAAACCCGAAAAATGCTAGAAATAGTCTAAAAGTCTGTGAATGTCATGTGAAATAGGAACTTTGGCTATGCATTTTATTAGGGTAATCTAAAAGATATCACCATACTTAATTAAAATATGCCCTAATTTGCATACAGTTCCAGAAAATATATTAGGTCAAAGAGGTTCAGATGACCAAAACAGTTGGGAATCCATGCATTACATGTAAAAAAGAAATAACGTGCATTTGTGAAAGTGTAATTTATTCTAATTACAAGTAATTAATTTTTGGAATCTGATAATCAGTTACTACCCTGCGCTGTCTATAAGTAAACAAAACCCGAAAAATGCTAGAAATAGTCTAAAAGTCTGTGAATGTCATGTGAAATAGGAACTTTGATTAGATATCACCATACTTAATTAAAATATGCCCTAATTTGCATACATTTCCAGAAAATAAATCTGAATATTGGATAAAGTCTGGTTCAAAATTCTTGTTTCATTTTGTTGAAATATTAGAGTTAAAGGTTTTTATACTGGGAATTTTAGATATGTCTTTTTATCACTCCATAAATTAGAAAATACTGTCAATATATTTCAATGTGAATGATGTATGAACAAACCCCTCTATAAAAACCTTCAGAATATAGACAGAGATAAAACTGTAAATTTCAGTGTATGTAAGTGTTGCTGAAATGGAGAAACAAACTCATTTTGAGAAAATTATTCGCCTAAAAGTATAAGTAGTCAGGTTTTTTTTTGTGTGTGTGTGTTTGTTTGCTTGTTTAGTTTTTATAATAAAAAATAAGAAAACAAGTATAGAATAGAAAAAGAATAGGGAATGCTAGTGTTAGAGGGTCATTTTTAAATAAAAATAAAATAAGTCAATAGAACAGAAAAAGAATAGAGGAAAATAAATCTGAATATTGGATAAAGTCTGGTTCAAAATTCTTGTTTCATTTTGTTGAAATATTAGAGTTAAAGGTTTTTATACTGGGAATTTTAGATATGTCTTTTTATCACTCCATAAATTAGAAAATACTGTCAACAGACAGAAAAAAAACTGTTATATATTTCAATGTGAATTATGCATGAACAAACCCCTCTATAAAAACCTTCAGAATATAGACAGAGATAAAACTGTAAATTTCGGTGTATGTAAGTGTTGCTGAAATGGAGAAACAAACTCATTTTGAGAAAATTATTCGCCTAAAAGTATAAGTAGTCAGGTTTTTTTTTGTGTGTGTGTGTTTGTTTGCTTGTTTAGTTTTTATAATAAAAAATAAGAAAACAAGTATAGAATAGAAAAAGAATAGGGAATGCTAGTGTTAGAGGGTCATTTTTAAATAAAAATAAAATAAGTCAATAGAACAGAAAAAGAATAGAGAATGCTAGCGTTAAAGGCTCTTTTTTATTTTTAAATGAAACAGGTAGTTAGAATAGAAATAGAATAGAGAGTGCAAATGTTAGAGGGTCAAATTTTTTTAATACAAAAACAAGCAGACAAAATTAGAATTAGCATTATAAACGCGGCCTTGGCAACCCTGCATCCAACAAGAGCTACCGGAGTCAGCTTTGACTGATCACATGCAGAGGCCGACTTAACCATTAGGCAAAGGTAGGCGACCGGCTTGGGCCCCCAAAAGCAAAGGGCCCCCTAAAATGCTATTTATATGCGAGATGCAGTGAAGTGTACTGAATTGCATTTGATTTATTAATTCAATATTTGACGAATTCCGTGACATTGCTCGTTACGAAGCTTTCGCCAAGCCCAGTTGAGGCCTTGAGATGAGTGGAGGATACATATCAAAATAAACACAAGTATCATTTTCTTAAGATTGTGGGGACTCCTGTGAATAAGAGAATGTATTATTAGATACTTTCTGAAGTTGTCCAAATTGGGTATTCAAGGTATGTCCAGATAAAATCCAGCCATTGTAAATATAACAAGAATGGTTTGCACGACATCGATGCAACCTGGCAGCCAAGCAGGGCCGGTGAAAGGGGGTGATAATTATAGGTCTCCCTCTGCCCAGGGGGCCCACTAAATCCAGTAGTTATGCTATTTATTCCCCTGCTCTTATGTGAATAATTTTAGTAGGCCTATTACAAAGTCAGCTTGTATGCCTGAGAGTTTAATGAAAACCTCAAAAACATGCAATTTAGTTAAAAATGCTTTCCAAATATATATATATATATATATGTAAATGCAGACGTAAAATTGACGTTTCCGTGATGTATGTGTGTTATCAGGAAACCATTATTTGTATGTATGTATGTATGTATGTATTTATTTTGTTTTGTTATTTCGGGGAGAATTTTCATTGGAATAAAAGATAGATTAATGTTTTCGCCTTCATTTGATTACCAGAAAAATGAAAATACACAACACAGAATTTCTAAAAAATAAGCAAATAAAATTAAAATTTCATAGGGCCCTATTATTGTATACAAAGTAATAAATTAAGTTGTTTTTATGAATTCAATTAATTAGATATGTTTTTGATTAAGCCATTAAAATGGAATACAGAAAAATTGAAAGAAAAAAGAAAGCGCACAATTTGTAATTTTTGTTAAACTTTTAATAGGCCTAAATTGCTGTTAAATTAAACAAGTTTCGTGATTTTAGTTAATTAGACATGTTTTTTGTTAAAATTTAATATAATCATCCAAAAAAACGGAATCCAGAAAAATGTAAACGGAAAAAAAGATTTTGGAAAAAATAAAACCTAGGCTAATTTGGGAAAAATAAAACGGATTTTATAGGGCCCTACAAATATCATGCATCTGAAGCTATAATGTTAATACTAAGCAACAGTGCATATTATATAGGGCCTATTTTAATTCTTTTAAACGGCGCTCACTGGTTTTTGTGAAAGACCCAAGAAGGACACTTTCCACACAGGCACACTTCATGTTTGGTTGAAATAATCATTAAGCATGTAAATTTATAATTTCCTTCAGTTTAATTTAAAAGTGCAATTAAAATAAATAAAAGTAAATGTATATTTTAAAGTTTAGAATTAGACAGCCTTGCGTTGTGTAGACAATTGCATAGTGAAAATTACCCCAACGCACCACCTAGTGTCCAACCTACTCTAATACTATTATAACCTGTTTAAATATGAACAAGGGATTTACAACATTAAAGAAATCCTTTATTTATAACATGTACATGAAAAATCTAAAAGATTAGACACAACTATGGGACACGGTCGTGCAGCAGCGAGCAACAGTGAAAGGAACCTCAAGGTTGTAAATGTGTGAAATTGTATAGGGCCCCATTCCTGTATTTTGCCTGGGGCCCCAAATCACTAAATCCGCCCCTGATCACAGGTCGAGAATAAGGAGAGATGACTGGCAAGACCATGCTGGAGTATTTGCTGCTCAACAGATCCTGAGCTCATTGAGAAATATCCGATCTTGTAAGATGTGCTCCCTTTACACAGAGTGTGTGTGATCGCGAAATCGAAAGTGAAAGTAAACAGCGCCAGCGCTCATTCAAAAGAGATTTAAATACTCCGCATCCTGAGAGCGGCTCCCTGATGCGCCA
>NW_015634018.1:275621-280851 GCF_001515625.1 Sinocyclocheilus rhinocerous | reverse complement strand
TAGGGCCTATTTTAATTTTTTTTAAATGGCGCTCACTCGTTTTTGTGAAAGACCCAAGAAGGACCATGCACAGTCACTTTCCACACAGGCACACTTCATGTTTGGTTGAAATAATCCTTAAGCATGTAAATTTATAATTTCCTTCAGTTTAATTTAAATGTGCAATTAAAATAAATAAAAAATAAATGTATATATTTAAAGTTTAGAATTAGACAGCCTTGCGTTGTGTAGACAATTGCATAGTGGAAATTACCCCAACGCACCACCTAGTGTCCAACCTACTCTAATACTATTATAACCTGTTTAAATGTGAACAAGGGATTTACAACATTAAAGAAATCCTTTATTTATAACATGTACATGAAAAATCTAAAAGATTAGACACAACTATGGGACACGATCGTGCAGCAGCGAGCAACAGTGAAAGTAACCTCAAGGTTGTAAATGTGTGAAATTGTATAAGGCCCCATTCCTGTATTTTGCCTGGGGCCCCAAATCACTAAATCCGCCCCTGATCACAGGTCGAGAATAAGGAGAGATGACTGGCAAGACCATGCTGGAGTATTTGCTGCTCAACAGATCCTGAGCTCATTGAGAAATATCCGATCTTGTAAGATGTGCTCCCTTTACACAGAGTGTGTGTGATCGCGAAATCGAAAGTGAAAGTAAACAGCGCCAGCGCTCATTCAAAAGAGATTTAAATACTCCGCATCCTGAGAGCGGCTCCCTGATGCGCCACAATTATACACAATATTAGAATGTTTAAAGGAGTGGACACGAAAATCGCGGGAGATAAACACATGTTGTGGGTGCAGACGGCAATGGTCAGAGATTCAGCGGGATTAAGAGCGATTAAGAAATCCCGGCCGGACGCATTTTTTTTAGGTACAATAAGAGGACATGTCCAGGAAAAGAGGACGTATGGTCACCCTAATGTTGAAAATATGTGCAGTCCAGATACAATTCAGAACATATCAACATAGAAATGACTATTTTTTCCCCTTTCGCTAGTTCCTCATTATATTGCTATTGAATGAATTTAGTGAAATAATGCTGTTTATGTTTGTGTCACAGTGGACGAGCTGCTGAGTGAAGTCGGCGTGGTGTATGACGGATAAATTAATGAGGGTATGGCAGAGATGGTGACATTTCTGACCGGTTGATGCTGAACAAGCTTCAGGACTGCAATAAATGAGTAGCAGCATGTCATTCCAGCTGAAACCCACAGATATTACAGCCTCTAAATCTTCCTAAATCAGCAAAAAATGAAATAACTACATGAGCATGACCATATTTACCTGATAAACCACCTGCCAAACTGCTGCAATCATTAACTAACAACCGTGGGATTGTTTTCAAAGTCACCAGATGTGCCAGATGTTTTTACTTAAAGGTTGATAGTTGGTTTAAAGTTGACTTTCCAAACTTTGTTCATTAATGCAGTTTAAGTAGTAAATATTTCAGATTATTGGTTTTGAATTTGAAATTGTGATCACAGTGCCCTCTTGTGTTTATAGAGAGAATATTATTTTACACAGGTTGTGTCGTATGAATCACATTTCTCAGAAATGACTTTTTAACCTTCTGCTTTAATTAAAAGCAATAAATGTGTGCACATGTGGATCTGTAAATGCCCACTGCTCCTCTCTCTGTGTAAAAACATGTTTAAGCAATTTATTATAACCCATAAAAAGCAAGAACTGAAAGCAAACTCTGTTGTTTTGTGAACCAAACCGGCTTTGCATCATGCAGCTCATAAATTCCCCTGTTGTCGTGTTATTGTTTGCATGGCTTTATATGTCTGTGTTGAGATAATAAACTGAAGTAAAGCTGTTGAGGTAGATTTACTCCCTAAACCACAGACCTGCTGTCAAATGTTAATTAGATGGAAGAACAGTAAAAGTTAACTTTGTAATTGTGTTTATGAGGAAAACAAACATTGCTATGATAAGACAGGACTTTATTATGCCCTTCAAATGGACAACATAGTAACACTGTTTACATTCATTTCCTTTCGGACCATCACCTTCACATGGTTGAGGCCACTGACACAGCTTTATTACACTTCAAATGAGCAATACATTTTAATTATTTCAGAATTTCCAGGCAAGAGATTCAAACAACAAAAAGGAGGTCGGAAACCAGATATGAATAATGTAGCAATTTCAACTTGCTGCTTAAAAAAAAAAAACAGTGTGATCATTAATGAAAATGTTTCAATCTTAGGGATGATTTATTCTTATTTGTTTATTTATTTAAATGCAACATATTAAATGTAAGTAAAAGTGAAAAGATGGGGTTGGTCAAACTATTTATAATATAGTTATAAATAGTTCAAAGATAAATACATTTTAATATTAGAGATTTACATAGAATTATATATATATAAGATTTACTGTTGTATCTTTATGCAATTTTAAAGATGTATAAGCAATTGTAGCAATTAAATGTACTTCTTTCTAGCTTATTTATTATGGTTTTAAATGTTAATGCAATAATATTTTACCCTAAACGTGTAAAAGAGAAAAAAATGAGGCTGACCAAATATTTATAATACATAATTCTCAAATATGTGTGAGTGTGTGTGTGTGTGTGTGTGTGTGTAAACATTTATGATCATTCAAAATCTTTTCTCTCTCTCTTTTTTAATGCAATTATTTCCTCCGAACAAAGAGGAAAATCTAAACTTGCATTGCAGTTAAGCTCAATATTTTATGTCGATAGGCTGTACATCCAGGTCTGCTTCAATGCACGTTTACACGGAATAAAACCACTCTTTAAAATTAAAAAATCTGGACAGAAGCGTTAAAAAGCACTGTGGCCTGCAGCGGACTCATGGTTTGCAAAAGACAATTTGGCACGAACGTTTAAGGATGCAACATCTTGAAACATCACTTGAAAGAACAGTAAAAAGGGTCGAACGACATCCCTGTAGAGTTTTAAAGTTCCCTTTATCCTCCTCCAGTACTGTGACTCAAGCAAACAGCGCGCTTTTACGCACGGCTTTGCGCGTCTACCTCTTAACGGCGCAGTCCGTGGACGGTAACGCGTCGGTTTGCCCGTTCACCACCGACAATCTGTACTCCTCGGTCTCCATCACGTTCAGAGGAATCGCCGCCTGGCTGTCGTCGCGCTCCTTCGCGGTTCCCGAGAACGGGCGGATCTGACAGCTGTTGGCGATCGCGGGCGACGAAATCCTCCAGAGGAAGTCCTTCAGCATTTTCCTGAACTCTCTGCGCATGAGGCAATACAAGATCGGATTCAAGCAGCTGTTCGAGTGCGCCAGGCAAATGGTGACCGGGAACACGTACGTGTGGAGCGTGTAGTAGATTTTGTCCCATTGGATCACGTTAAACTTGACCAGGACTCCCCAGAAGGTGATGGCGTGGTTGGGCAGCCAGCATATGAAGAAGGACAAGACCACGATCGTGACGGATTTGGTGACTCTGGACCTGCGCTTGGGGAGGTTGTTGTTCATGCTCCGCAGGCGAATGAGGCGCAGCAGGAGAAGGTAGCACACGACGGTGATGAGCATCGGAAACACGAAAGCCACCAGGATCTTCTGCAGGTGATAGAGCGCGTGCCAGTGCTGGCCGTTGGGGAAGCGCAGCAGACACAGCTTGACGCCGCTGATCGTGCTCACCGTGGAGAAGATCGCCGTGGGAACCGACGCCACGGTGGCCAGGAGCCACAGGAGCGCGCTGACCAGCTTCACCGAGCAGCGCTTGTTGCGCGTTCGGTCCTTGAGCGCGGACGCCACGGACCAGTAGCGCGTCACGCTCATCGCGGTGAGGAAGAACACGCTCGCGTACACGTTCATCACGGTCACCGTGACCACCACCTTGCACATGACGTGTCCGAACGGCCAGGTTAAGTCGAGCGCCGTCTCCACGGCCCAGAAGGGCAGCGTGAGGACGAACTGGAAGTCCGTGACCGCCAGGTTCATGATGAAGTAGTTGATCGTGGACTTCTTCCTCCCCTGCCGGACTTTCATGAGGAAGAACACCAGCAGGTTTCCCACCAGACCCACCGCGCACACCACCGAGTACACGATGGAGATCATGACGCGCAGCTCCAGCGTGCCGTCCGCGGCCAAGTCGATGTCCTCCAGGTTGCTGAAGCGGCTCAGCTCGTACCCGGAGCCGTTCGCGGAGCTCTGGTTCTGGAAGTCCAGCCACAGCTCGGCGTCAGGTGCCCGGTGCAGCCCGGGTCTGTGGAGGGCTTGCATCACAGAGTCGCGGGAGGGAACACTAGGAGAGCGTCTCTTCCAGACACAGCGATGAGTCTGGAGGCTCCCGCGCCATGACGCTGCCGCCGCTTGATGCTGGAGCGGACGCGCCGCGCGGGGCTTTATGAAACCTGCGCCATCTGACGCGCCGCCCACAGAGCAGACGCTCCTTCCTCTAAACATATGTGACCCGTGCAGGCAAAATGAGTCGGAATGCGCAGTCGGAAAAAAAATGTCAGTTTTGAGGTTTTCACAAATATGAGTTCATTAAGCCCTCATCTAGCGATCCCAAATGCTCCAAATAATAATTTTAGATGTTTAATTACCTTCATTTGTACGTTTTCTGAGAGGAGCACCTTTTCTCCGCTCGCTTCTCGCGCTGACTGTCATCCCGATACATATGCACATATACACACAATTACAGTATTTAAGTATTCACGCAAACATAGTCTGTTATGTCTTAATGGAACGTTCGGGGAAAAACATCTGATGTGTAACATTATATTAGATCCGTGCGTTACAATATAGGCCGCCTCATTAATGTTCATCTAACAATAAAAGAAAAGAGGGACTCACTCGCTGCTCTCGACTGAACTGCTTTTGTAGTTTTAAGAATCAGTTTATTTGTAATAAACACACTAAAGGGATTTTTACATTTGATCATTTGTTTTTCTTACTTGAATGCTTTTGTTTAGATGTAAAATGAAAAAGGTAATGCACTATTTGGTTTTTTTTCTTATATCTGTTCTACTGTTTTTTTTGCATCTGTTTTTTGCATAAAATACAAATAGCTATATTGTGATTATTAATATAGTAATTATTATTAAGAAAAAAACGGGAGGAAAAGATGCAACGTTGCAGGTGATTTTGCTTTGGAACCTTCTTAAAACTTTAACTCGATTTTTCTCAAAATTGACTTTGCTGACTCTATTGACTTCAAACGGCATCCAACAAATCATGCATCATTCTGAAGGTCTTTTAATGGAGAATGTGAACATAAAA
>NW_015634018.1:270362-272767 GCF_001515625.1 Sinocyclocheilus rhinocerous | reverse complement strand
TTATTTGTTTTTCTTGAATGCTTTTGTTTAGATGTAAAATGAAAAAGGTAATGCACTATTTGGTTTTTTTTCTTATATCTGTTCTACTGTTTTTTTTGCATCTGTTTTTTGCATAAAATACAAATAGCTATATTGTGATTATTAATATAGTAATTATTATTAAGAAAAAAACGGGAGGAAAAGATGCAACGTTGCAGGTGATTTTGCTTTGGAACCTTCTTAAAACTTTAACTCGATTTTTCTCAAAATTGACTTTGCTGACTCTATTGACTTCAAACGGCATCCAACAAATCATGCATCATTCTGAAGGTCTTTTAATGGAGAATGTGAACATAAAAATAACTCATTTTTGAAAATGTGCTCATTGTGACTCATTTTGGCAGCGCAGGTCACATATCTGCTTTACTTTACATATCTACTCAATATAGTGGTGTGCCTCATAAACAAAGCACAACACTAACCTTAACTCTGTATATAAAATCATTCACATATTTACAGTGTAAATTATTTATGGAATCAAATATTAATATAAATATGGCAAAATATATAATAAAAATTTGAACATGACTAAAGAAATAAAGTGGCTGCGAAACGGTCTCAGAAAGAAACATAAAACATTTTAGACTCCTTGCCATTATATAAATAATTTATTAAATATTAATCATATTGGCCACACCTACTAATTTTGTATCACAGAAATATGCAGCAGGACCAAAAACAATGGAAATAAATAAATGAATATATAAATAATGAAATAAGTAAACTGACTGGGGCTCTGCAAAAAGTTTTTTTAAGGACTTTTCTCAAAGTATCTAAAATTAGAGAGAAAATGAAATATAAATAAATGTCTGGGAATTAAAACAGGAAAAAAATAAAGTTGTATCATCACATTGTGCAGTATATTTAAGTTATCAACTATTAATACAACCAAAATAGAAATAAAGAATACATACAAAAATAAATAAAACAGATGTGAAATAGACTTAAATTTTTTAATTTTACATCCTTCATATAATTATGGCCACACCCACTAATTTTGCATCACAGAATTAGGAAGGGCTAAAAACAAAGGAAATAAACAACTGAATAAATAATTATATTAATAAATATATATTATATTATTAAGTAATTTATTGTAGAATAGAGTTTGGGGCATTTAGATTTGCATATTAATATAGCTAATTATATTGGCCACGCCTCCAAGCATGTACCAAAGAATTATGGAGGACCAAGCTTAAAAGAGAAAAAAATATAAGTAAAAAATGTATCAACAATTACAAAAAGATATAATTATATATTAATATAACTGAAAAAAAAAAAGAAATTAATAAATAACTCAAAAGGTTTGGATTTGGGGTTTTGAAGGTCTTTTCACATCATTGATTTTTATTAAATATTAATATAATCATATTGGTCACACCCACGACATATGAAAGATCAAAAACAATGGAAGTAAGTAAATTAAAAAGTAAATTGATTGTGTAATAGACCCAGAAAAAAAGGTTTAGGCATTCATTTTTTGCAATAATATAGCTAAAGGTATTCATCAAAGAATCCTGAAAAAAAGAAATTTATCATGGATTCCAAAAAAAAAAAAAAAAACATGAAGCAGCCCAACTGATTTCAACACTGATATTTGTGTGTATTAATTCTGCTCAAAGGATTAGTCCACCCAAACATGAAAATTTGCTGAAAGTTTACTCAACCTCAGGTCATCCAAGATGTAGATGAGTTTGTTTCTTCATCAGAGCTGGAGAAATGTGTCATTGCATCAGTGTCTCAGCAATGGATGCTCTGCAGTGAATGGGTGCCGTCAGAATGAGAGTCCAAACAGCTGATAAAAACATCACAATAATCCACGAGTAATCCACAGCACTCCAGTCCATCAGTTAACATCTGGAGAAGACAAAAACTGAAACAAATCCATCACTTTTAACTTTAAAACTTAGTTTCTGGACAAAATATGAATCAATAATCCATAAAAACTCTTCCTCCAGTGAAAAAGTGCATCTCCTGTTGTCTCTCACATCAAAATCCAGCCACATATTAGTTTAGAGCTGTTTAAACGCTGCTTGATCTGTGCAGATTTCTCTCCTGATTCAGACCAGAACACTTTTTCACTGGAGGAAGCGTTATTATTGATAGAGGACTCATATTTTAACCGGAAGCAAGAGTTTGAAGTTAAAAACATCTTAATGATAGGTTTGTTTCTCACAAACACAGCTTTTCACTTCTCAAGACATTAACTGATGGACTGGAGTGCTGTGGATTATTGTGATGTTTTTATCAGCTGTTTGGACTCTCATTCTGACGGCACCCATTCACACCAGTTGGTGAGACACTGATGCAATGCTGCATTTCTCCAAATCTGATGAAGAAACAAACTCATCTACATCTTGGATGGA
>NW_015634018.1:252953-270090 GCF_001515625.1 Sinocyclocheilus rhinocerous | reverse complement strand
ATGCACTTTTTCACTGGAGGAAGTGTTATTATTGATAGAGGACTCATATTTTAACCGGAAGCAAGAGTTTGAAGTTAAAAACATCTTAATGATAGGTTTGTTTCTCACAAACACAGCTTTTCACTTCTCAAGACATTAACTGATGGACTGGAGTGCTGTGGATTATTGTGATGTTTTTATCAGCTGTTTGGACTCTCATTCTGACGGCACCCATTCACTGCAGAACATCCATTGGTGAGCAAGTGATGCTAAATTTAATAACATGCAAGGCAAAATCAGTTGTGCTTGAGTCTCTCGTACATTTTAAATAGGTCATGAGCCCTTATGTTGCTATATTAGGGGCCATAAACTGCCTGTGCATGTACGAATTTCAATGTTGATTCAATCTTAGATTAGACATTTGGATTGTGTCATTGCAGCATTAAATGTTTAACTTTTAGCCGTTCTAATTAAACTTCACAAAGTCATAAATGTCAGTATGTGGGTGGGTGTTCATGAT
Source organism: Sinocyclocheilus rhinocerous (assembly GCF_001515625.1). Taxonomy (NCBI): domain Eukaryota; kingdom Metazoa; phylum Chordata; class Actinopteri; order Cypriniformes; family Cyprinidae; genus Sinocyclocheilus; species Sinocyclocheilus rhinocerous. Next base: position 269,591 of record NW_015634018.1, on the reverse strand, counting down.
CACCGGCGCAAGGAACTAGTTAAACTAAACTACACTTTTAAGATGTCCTTGACTCAACCAGAACATCTGAACAGATGAGAACACACACATTCTTCTTTTGTGTCACAGCTGAACATGTTTTACCTTTGTGTTGCTCAACAATAAAGTAAAAAGGCAACCTTGCACCAATGTGTCTTGAGACAGACAGACACCTGCATGCAATGAGAAAATCAATCAAAAAATACAGATTTTCACATAACAATGTCCATCCAAAGTGTGTTTTTTTTTAAACCAGAACTTTATATTGAGCTGTGCAACAAAGTTTGCAGTCAAAGTGCGTTCAAAGCTCACTTTGTGTCTCTGTGCTTTAGTTTTTCTTCAGATGTGAACAGCATAACAAGAAGTGCAAATGGAAAATTCTTTATTTTTAATATTTTAATATCTCCCGGGTCTGTAGTAATCAGTATTTCAACAGATAAACGACATGCTGCTGCAAGGACAGGGAGAGTATTTTTAGAGGAAAGTTCTTTACTTTTCCAGTGGCTCATTGATAAGCGACAGTTTAGAGCAATAAAATAATTACTGTTATCTGTCTGTGTCAGAAAATAAACAACTATATTTGAAAGCGGAAACATTAGTGGCATATTTGATGGTTTGCTGTATTTAGGTTGGCTGTGTTTTGTTGATGTGTTGGTTATTAAAAGACTGTTGCTGGTTCAAAACAACCTAAAATAACATTTTAGAGGAGATGAGTGCTTTATATCACTCTGTTCCTGCCACGAAAAAAGACGTTTCTTTATCTTTTTCACCTTTTTTGTCTGCTTATTTTTACCATTTCCATTTAATCATTTAGCAGATGCTTTTATCCAAAGCGACTTACAAATGAGTTGAACAATAGAAGCAATCAGATCAACAAGAGAGCAACAGTGTACAAGTGCTGTGACAAGTCTCAATTAGTCTAGCACAGTACACACAGCAAGGTGTTTTATTTTATTTTAAATAAATTAGAGTGAATAGAATAGAATATAGTAGAGTAGAGTAGAGTAGAGTAGAATAGAATATAATAGAATATAGTAGAATAGAATAGAGTAGAATAGAATAGAAAAAAATAGAATAGAATAGAAAAATAGAATAGAATAGAATAGAACAGAGTAGTGTAGTGTAGAATAGAATAGAGTAGAATAAAATAGAATAGAATAGAATAGAGTAGAATAGAATAGAATATAGTAGAATAGAATAGAGTAGAATAGAAAAAATAGAATAGAATAGAGTAGAATAGAATAGAGTAGAATAGAATAGAAAATAGAATAGAATAGAGTAGAGTAGAATAGAGTAGAATAAAATAGAATAGAATAGAGTAGAATAGAGTAGAATAAAATAGAATAGAATAGAGTAGAGTAGAGTAGAGTAGAGCAGAATAGAATAGAATAGAATAGAATAGAATAGAATAGAATAGAATAGGTAAGTGCTTGTATTAATTGGTCAGGTGCTGGCGAAAAAGATGTGTCTTAAGATGTTTTTTTTTTGAAAATGGCTAAAGACTCAGCTGCTGTAATTGAGATCGGCAGGTCGATCACCAGCTGGGAACAGTCCAGGAAAAGGTCCTTGAGAGTGATTTTGTGCCTCTTTGGGACAGCACCGCGAGGCGTCGTTCACTTGCAGAACGTAAGCTTCTGGAGGATGCATAAGTCTATACTAGCGAGTTTAGGTATATTGGAAAAGAGCCAGTGGTTGTCTTGTAGGCAAACATCAGTAACTTGAATTTGGCAGCCAGTGCAAACTGATGAAGAGAGGTATGACGTGGGCTTTCTTTGCCTCGTTGAAGACCACTCTCGCTGCTGCATTCTGGATCAGCTGCAGAGGCTTGATAGTAAATGCCGGAAGACCCGCCAAGAGAGCAGTCTGGAGAGAACCAGAGCTTGGACAACCCAGATAGCACAGGTACGTCTGCAAGATGTCTGTTAAAGATCTCTAAGCATCTGCTGTGTACAAACATCTTACAGACGTCTTTAAGAGGTCAGTTTTCAATCATAAACATCTTAAAGACATCTTCTAAACGTCTATTTGACATCTGATAGGAAACATGCTATAGATGTATAGCAGATGAGCAAACACTCTAAAAAATACGTCTTGCAGATGTAAATGCAGACGTCAAATAGACATCTCAGTGATGTACGTGAGCTGTCAGGGAAAGATTTGTGCAGTCTGCTCTGATAGGACGGGTCTAATCTTCCTAATGTTGTATAAGGCAAATCTGCAGGTCCAGGCCGTTGTAGCAATATGGTCTGTGAAGCTTAACTGATCATCCATCACAACTCCAAGGTTCCTGCTGTCCTGCAAGGAGTTATGATTGATGAACCCGACTGTATAGAGAATCTGGGTTGGCTGAAATTAGATTAATGTAAATTAATCTGATTTCTGATATCTGGTGTGTCTGTTCTTAATCTCCCTTTAAATGTTTATCAATTTGTTTATACACCTATTTTTGTATCGATTTTACCCTGTTCTTGTCATGAAAATAGGCCGTTTTAAAAAAATATATTTTTTTAAAGGTCTAATTATTTGTTCTATTTGTTTATCTTTAATCTCACTTTAAACTTGTTTGTTAATTTGTTACATATGTTATATTTTAAATGTATGTTTGTATATATCTCTCTCACTTTAAAGTTGTGTTCATTTTAATCATTTGAGTGCATAGGATGTTATATAGGAGGATTGATCGTTTATAATCAGTTTGATGTCTGCTCTCTTCCTGTAGAGACATTAATCCTGTTGACGGCAGACGGTCGCGCGTGATTGGCTGATTTTGGCACCTGTCTCCGGCTGGAGGACCTGCAACTTACTGTAGAACTTATCACTATAATATAGATTTTTCCATTTGTCAGATTAGGTTATTTGTTACTGAGCGCTGTCACTGTGAAGCAACAAATAGGTATTTAAACATAGAATTATATGCAGTCTTCCTAGGACACACACACTTGCATTTAGAGCGATTATATGAATGGCTTGGTTAGCATAGACTTTCCTTTGTGTCAGGGTAACAATTCTGACATTACGCAATGTCTGAAAGTAATCAGTTCTGCTCCATTGGGCTTTTTAATCAGATTTTTAAATTTGAGCCCCAATAACGATCCAGTAGGCTCTCTTTTGGCGTGAATTTCTGAACATCTGTGCAATTTCTGCATCAAGGGCGTCTAATGAGGTAAAAAATCCCCCAAAAGAGCAATAAAGCTGAAAACTGGAATGAGATTTTCTTTAATATCATTCAATAATCCAATATTCATTGAACAGGACTGTTTCTGTGCCAGGCCCATGTCGTTTGTGTCTTGGCGCTGTTCTGCTGTCCTGCATCTAAACACTCAGTAGATGTCTTTGAAAACACTTCAGAGAATTACAATCTTTGACCCTGAAGATGTTCTGTGAGTCTAAAAAATTTCTTTATTCTCAGTTAAGGCCTGTTCAAACCAAGAACGATGGACTTCCTTATTATCATGGAATTAGAGCCATTAATATAGCGTTACTTGGTGTGAACGGGCATTTAGAGGGGTTCAGGGGTACTCGAGTGACCATTAAGGTGATGATGGATGTTTAATATCATACTCTTCATATTATACATTATTTTTCCAGTATGCAGTTTTCAGTTCGTTTTCTTTGTGCATGGAGTACCCGGATGAAATACTAGGAATTCCCAGTGTTATATGCATCTGATATTTGCAGTCAAAACAGCAAATGCAACTGCTCAGAGAATGACTAATTAGCTGTCTACTGAACTCTTTGTGTATATGATCCTGAATCCCTGCAGGTAGAGGCCAGACAAGCTCTTTTCAGTTTGCATAAGAAATTAAACTTGCATTATAGACGTGACAAAATGGAAATAACTTTGTAGGAACTCTGATATGATTCAAGCTGCGATTCGATCCAATCGAATCTTTATAATGAATCGATTGAACTGACTCGCGCAACTGATTCAATCGAACTGAATCAGTCAGACTTTAAACGTGAAGACACTTTTATACGAAATTGGATTTTAAATAAATAAAGCAGTGAATTACGAAGCTACAGAATAACTGTGTGCTTCTCCGTGTTTATGAACGAATCGGTTGAGTGAATGATTGTAACTTTTAAACAGTCACTTGTCGCCTTCTACTGGCTCATCGATGTAACTGCATAAAGAGTCACTATGCAACTATAAAACCGATAAACAAATAGCAGATTTTAACATAATCTATGACTGAGATAGTGAACAACAGCATTTAGTTAAGACATTTAATGTGGCTGGACACATTTTTCCTTACAATGTTCCTGTAAGTGTCAGAGATTGTTGAGATTTCAGACTTGATTTAGCTACAGCAGCAGCAAATTAACATTTAAGCAATGACAGCTCCAGTTCTCATTATGTTATGACTTGTTTTATAGTTTTTCCTTTTTTTGGCCTGAACTCTCTAATGAACATCTGGAGAATCCAACTTAATGTGTTTTTCCCTCAGATTTTCAACTCAAGCTGAAAATCAAACAAAAGGATCTGAAAACTCTGTGATTATGACATGATTCATCATAAACACACTGGGGCAGAATATCTCCATATGAATGCAGACGCTGTTATTGAAATAGACGTCTCATTATTCGTTTCCCAAAGATTTTCAGAAAGCAGGACAAAAGAATTTCAACAAGCTTTTAACAGGGCTCTATGCTTACTTAGATAAAAAATTTAGGAGCATCTTATGATCAATAATATTTGACTCCTTAAAGTGATTTACAGATGCATTATATTAATAAATAAATAATTAATTAATTAATTAATAAGTTTGTTTGTTCGTTCGTTCGTTCGTTCATTCATTTATTTATTTATTTATTTATTTTACCTTTGTAATGGCATTTTTCTAACTTTATTAAGAGTATGATATCTTTTATGTCAAATTCAAAAATGTATATTTATAAGCTTTTTCAAAATTTCTAATTAAAACAATAGAATAAGAAGATTAAGTTGCCGATCAAATGAAATCAGTATTAACACATTTTATTTGCACTACAAAGGTGCACAGACGAACACAAAAGTGGCATGTAGGCATATTTACAGATGCTTAATGAGGTTCAGATGTGGCATGAGTGCAATTAAATTCATACATTCATGTTGAGATTAAAGTTTGAAATATAACATTTTAAATATAGAAATATTAAACGATTTAAATAACTGAGACTAAAAATAAAAGCAAGTCACTGATTTTATTACTGAATCATTCATTCAATCGATTCGTTCGAATGGCTGATTCATTCAGGAACTGTCTTTATGAATGGGTGACTGAATCATTGACTCACTAGATTTGTTTAAAAACGCACGTTCATTCATAAACAAAACAGCGCTGTGTTTGCTTGGGCTTTGTTTGAAACGATTTTCGTTGACGAAATAGAGCAAAATCAGGCAATAGTGTTGTAGTCAGTCAATGCAAGTCACTTAATATTAACTTCTTGTTTATTGAACTGTTAAATCAATATCACATGTGCAAACTCCCTTCATAATCATTAAATCTGTCACTCATCACGATCTCACAGAGTTCCATCATAATCAACGCAGTTGTGCAATGCATCTCTTATTTACATCGTGTCTACACTTCGTTTGTTATAATGATTGGATTCGGCAGAACTCAGCACTGAACAAAACTCCGGTGTTTGAGCAGTGAGTGGATTCTGATTCACATTGTGTTTAAGGAATCAACAGATATGTCTGTGATGCATCACTCAACGCTGCAAAAACACGTTGTAAAGAGAAACCTTTGATGCAATATGTGCAGATCGGGTCAGTCGAACTGCTGCTCCTGAATATTTTTTCATAGTCGCATGCAGTAGTTTTCAGTCGCACTGTAGAGCCCTGAATATGAAGAAGCAAAAGATTCAATAATCTGCAGTCATCTGACTCAAAATAGCAGCCTTTAGGCCTATTTAGGCAGATGGTTGTGAGAAAGAAGGCCATTGTTTGAAAAAGGACAACATCTCTAACTGCGTTCACCCTGTAACCTCTTTCAGACAGATGAGTAACTTATTATATAACTGGTCAGTTCGACTGTGAAATGGACAGGCTAACTATAGCCTGATGGGAAATCTTGGCACTGAATGTTTCATCACTGCCATTACTGTTGGAGAAATGAACAAAGCTGCTTCCGAAAAACAATAAAAAGATTAAATGTGTTTCCATTTTGTAATGATTAGCATTTCAAAGGCAGCAAGTTTCAAAACATACAAACAAAGCATTTCAAATGAATTAGAGGTATTTCAGGCTCACATTCTGTGAATATGAGCGTTCTGCTGCTCGTTTAGAATCTGATTCGCCTGAACATGACTAGACTAGCTCAAGTCATGCATACAAACTAAATAAAACAACACGATGCACTGAAAACCTGATGTTTTAAAAGCACTTAAATGTCTGTACCGTTTTCTGGCAGATAATAATATAAATGTAATAGGCCTACTTCTGGTTCTTGTGCATTGTGTGAATTTGTGTGAATCAGTTAAAAATGTTCGTTTCAGTGAATTAACTCAAAACGTTGAAAAAAATTGTTTGCATCATCACTCAAAGTAAATTTTTTCATGTATTAAAATGTTTTAGTAGAGCGTTCTGCTGCTCGTTTAGAATCTGATTCGCCTGAACATGACTAGACTAGCTCAAGTCATGCATACAAACTAAATAAAACAACACGATGCACTGAAAACCTGATGTTTTAAAAGCACTTAAATGTCTGTACCGTTTTCTGGCAGATAATAATATAAATGTAATAGGCCTACTTCTGGTTCTTGTGCATTGTGTGAATTTGTGTGAATCAGTTAAAAATGTTCGTTTCAGTGAATTAACTCAAAACGTTGAAAAAAATTGTTTGCATCATCACTCAAAGTAAATTTTTTCATGTATTAAAATGTTTTAGTAAAAGTATTGCTGTTTTTGCTACAGTATTGGTGCATATAAAATAAAATGTAATAATAATAATAAATGTAATAATAATAACAATATAACAATAAATTATATATTAAATAATAATAATAATAATAATACATTCTAAATAAATTTCCTTATGTTCATTTACTGAAAAACAGTGTGTAAAAGGCTCAAAAAAATGGAAATTAACATTTATGCATAAGCTTATTTTTCATTCTCCAGCACTGTCATACCTATTGAGATTTATATATAATGGTATAAAGAAATCACACGTGTGTGTATATATATATATATATATATATAATATCAAAATATACAAAAAATTGGCCAAAATGTATATTTATTCCATATATTTCAGTCTAGGAAAACATTCACATCCGGGTTATTATAGTTAACAAAAACAAAAAAAAACATTAAAAAAAAACAGGAAAAAACACTTGAAATAAAATAAATGTTAATTGAAATAAAAGATAAAATCTTACTTTATATTTTACCTAGTTTCCAAGGCAAAATTTCTCATTTTTGTTTAGTGTAACTTGATGTACTAAAACTGAAATAAAAATAAATAAAAACTATATAGACATATTTAAAAACATCGAAAACGAATAAAAATGACAAAAACAACAACATTACTAAAACTTTAAAATCAACATGAAAGTAAAAAATATATAACTAAAATCTAATTTTAAATATTTAATAAATAGTATCTCATTGATGCTAAAATAATACTGAATATGTCACATTTGAAGAAAAACGTCTATAATGTATGAACATATAACACATATATGTAGAATTTTAGTGGCAGGAAAATACAGTAGGTAAGATTGGAAATATATTTTTCTGCCACTAAAATACATTTTAAAATATATTTTAGTATATGAAGGTTGAAGGTTCACTGTTTATATTTAGCATACATTTAAAATATGTTTTGGGGTCTATATATATATATATATCTATATATAGCTGTATGAAAAGAGCAGCTTCATCGCAAACAATATAGACCTTTACGCGTATTGTTTTATACTGTATGTAAATATCACCTCATTCAATGCAATTGTTGTTTTCTGTCGCATTTGTTCTCCATGTAATCTTCCTGCAGTACAGTTGGAGGAAAGATTGAGATTTTTCTGCCTGACTGCCAGTACATTAAACCTTACTATGGCCATTGCTTTACATAAACTTGCCAAATAACTGCGGTATCAAACTACAACAAGCCGTCTGATTGCTCATTTTGGAGAATGGAGTGGTTCCTCCAAGCCTTGACTGACCTCTCCTCCAGAACCTCCAGAATAACGTGTCTTATCTTCCCCCTGCAGTTTCCAAGGCAAAATTTCTCATTTTTGTTTAGTGTAACTTGATGTACTAAAACTGAAATAAAAATAAATAAAAACTATATAGACATATTTAAAAACATCGAAAACGAATAAAAATGACAAAAACAACAACATTACTAAAACTTTAAAATCAACATGAAAGTAAAAAATATATAACTAAAATCTAATTTTAAATATTTAATAAATAGTATCTCATTGATGCTAAAATAATACTGAATATGTCACATTTGAAGAAAAACGTCTATAATGTATGAACATATAACACATATATGTAGAATTTTAGTGGCAGGAAAATACAGTAGGTAAGATTGGAAATATATTTTTCTGCCACTAAAATACATTTTAAAATATATTTTAGTATATGAAGGTTGAAGGTTCACTGTTTATATTTAGCATACATTTAAAATATGTTTTGGGGTCTATATATATATATATATCTATATATAGCTGTATGAAAAGAGCAGCTTCATCGCAAACAATATAGACCTTTGCGCGTATTGTTTTATACTGTATGTAAATATCACCTCATTCAATGCAATTGTTGTTTTCTGTCGCATTTGTTCTCCATGTAATCTTCCTGCAGTACAGTTGGAGGAAAGATTGAGGTTTTTCTGCCTGACTGCCAGTACATTAAACCTTACTATGGCCGTTGTTTTACATAAACTTGCCAAATAACTGCAGTATCAAACTACAACAAGCCGTCCGATTGCTCATTTTGGAGAATGGAGTGGTTCCTCCAAACCTTGACTGCCCTCTCCTCCAGAACCTGCAGAATAACGTGTCTTATCTTCCCCCTGCAGGCGTCTGAATGCACACCTCCAAACACAAGAGTCCAAATCTGAGCAGGAGGAACCATTCAGGTTACAGGGGGATGAGTGACAAGCGTGAAATGAGCTTGTTGCCTCTTACTCCCGTTCGTTTGCTGGTCTGGCTCTCTGTCTGCCTAGAACACTTCAAACTCTGATGTATTCACTTCAGCATCAGTGTGAAGAGCAGATGTTTGGTGATGGTCTGTTGCTTGTTTAGAGTGTGATGTTTGACTGAAGTGCTGAATATTCATGCAGGCACTTCACAAGGTCGAATTTATGCATTGTTGCATTGAGAAATGTGTTAGACAGCAATTCAGATCAATGCAATGCAAGTACATTTTGCATTCCCAGTACTGCCACAAGAGGCGCTATAGCAGGCATTAATGTAAACTCTCTTCTTCAGTGGTCAGATTCCAGCTCATGGTTTGAAATTAAACTTGCAGTGAACTTTAGTTAAAGTGATGACATTTATCTGAATAATAACATCCAGTTTATTAGGACATTTTTGGCTTATAACATTTATAAATCATTAGCACAGAAAGCAAAAGTAATATATCATGGTCATAAAAATGAAGATGGCATTGTATTTAAGCATAAATGATACAAAGTAAATATATTTATAACTTATGCAAAATATTCATATGATTTCAAAATAAATTTGGCCTAACATATTCAAGGTTTTATAAAAATTAAAGTCATTCAAATAAAGGACACAAATTGTAATTATGCAAATAAAATCACTAAATTATGTTAGAGTGATACAAATATATGCAACTTCTGCAAAATATTCCTAAATTTTCAAAACAAAACTGGCCTCACATATTCAGTTTTATTAAAAATAAAGACTGCAAATTAAAGAACTTAACTGAGCATATGATACAAAGCAAAATACTAAACCATTTTTAAATAATTTTAATGATACAAAAAAACCATTAAACTTCTGATAATCATACATTTACAAAACATGTTTGACCTAATATTGTTCAAAAGCTCCCTAAAATGTCAGAAACCATTAAAATATTCAGAAAGTTTTATCGTTATGCAACCATTAACAAATGATTTACGTATACGTAAGATAAAGCGGGTATAGAGGATGGATGGATGAACAACTTTAAAACTTTGGGTTTGATTCCCTGTGAGTGCATGAACTGAACAAACCTTAAATGCAATGCAAGCCGCTTTGAAATAAACGTAAAATATTAATGCATAGAGGTCATTTATGTACAGAACTCTTAAATGGTACATTGTTAGTCTCTTTCACAACAGCACAATTGACGGAAATCAATTTTACAAGGTTTCCAGAAATCAAGAAAGTGCAAAAAGTGAAAATACTTAGCAATCAACAAGGAAACACATTTGTGACCCTGGAGCACAAAACCAGTCATAAGGGTCAATTTTTTCGAAATTGAGATTTATACATCATCTGAAAGCTGAATAAATAGCTTTCCATTGATGTATGGTTTGTTATGATAGGATAAGATTTGGCCGAGATACAACTATTTGAAAATCTGGAATCTGAGGGTGCAAAAAAAAAATCTAAATATTGAGAAAATCATCTTTAAAGTTGTCCAAATGAAGTCTTTAGCAATGCATATTACTAATCAGAAATTAAGTTTTGATATATTTACAGTAAGAAATTTACAAAATATATTCATGGAACATGATCTTTACTTAATATCCTAATGATTTTTGGCATAAAAGAAAAATCTATAATTTTGACCCATACAATGTATTGTTGGCTATTGCTACAAATATACCCCAGCGACTTAAGACTGCTTTTGTGCTGCAGGGTCACATATGAGAAACATATCGCAAAACATTGTGAAATGCCTTAAGGGTCAGAGAGAATGGAAATGGTAACTAAAAACTGAAATGGACCTTTTACGGCTGACTGACATTACAAATGGACTTAATTAATAACACTACAGAACTGTTAAAGTGATTGGTTTGGCCCCTTCACTGCAGTTTTTAATCTCAGATTGGTGTGCATGGTTTTTTCAATCCTAAAATCACATATATTCTACAGCACGGATGAAGATCTGTGGTTTGATTGGTGGCGATCAGACGAGCCTCATTTGCATCGCTAAACAAACAGCGTACAGGTGAATGTCAGTAACGATCTTTGATAACCGCAGCCATGCTGACCTTTCGCCGCAAACAAAATATACGCTGCACAATCAGATGGAGTGCTTCGTGGGATTGGCTGTGCTGATGTCACTGAAGGTCAAACCAGCTCAGATGAAAGCACTCATCTTTATGAACATCAACCTGAGGAGGTACTGTAAAAAAAAAAAAAAAAACCTTTTCAAAAGGTTTCTGTGCACTTTAAAATATGTTCCTTCATCTAGAATCTGAAAATATATATTTTATTCATATTAAAGTACACTTTCTACATGTTACACACACGAATAAATAAATAAATATTTATGTATGTATGTATATTAAAACCCAGTACAAATCTGATCAAGTTTTACATTTACTCAAAAATATTAACTAGTAGAATGCAGTTCATTTGTGAAATGATGATCAGCTGGTCTTATTAATAGTCACCTTGTTTTCGGATCTCTGTTCTCAGACAACGAGATGAACCTTCAATGTTTTTTCACCGATCATCATTTCAAGTGCGGTTTGGACGTGACAGACAGCGATGATATCTGAGCGGGTGAGTTGTTTGTTTACTTTTTAATTAGTCTGTCAATTTCACGTAAATACATGGAAAGAGGAGTCTTTCCCTCTTCATCGATCACTTCGTCAAAATCACAACTCTGTGGCCTTTCCTGAATTAATCTGTGTTTAATGAATTAGTTGAATGAATGATTCAATGATAAACTCATTTGTTGCGTTCCTGAGTGAATCAGTGTTTTTAAATGAATCGTTTGAGTGAGTGATTCTATGACTCATTCATAAATACGGTCACTTAGTTCCTGATGGAGTCTGTGTATATTAATGAATTGGTTGAGTGAACAATTCAGTGATTCACTTAAAGACAGCTGCTGAAATCAGAACGGCATACAAGTTTACTACTCTTACTATTTTTAGCATGTATTTCTATGGCAAAAATAGTAATATAGTATGCTAATATGTGGTTCCTATTAAGCATGCAACTTGTTTATTTCCCCATTAAATTAGTGTTTTTAAACGAATCGGTTGAATGAATGACCAGATCAATGACTCATAAAGACTGTCATGTTGCACCACCTATTGGTGTGTCAATGTAACTTGCTTAATTCAATGACTCCGTCATAAAGACGCCATCTGTTTTGTTTTTGAATAAATCAGTGTGTTAAATGAATCGTTTGAGCAAATGATTCTGTGACCCATTCATAAATATGTTCACTTCCTGATACAATCTGTGTACAATGGATGCATTGGTTGAGTCAAAGATTCGGTGATTCTCCCAAAGACAGCCACTTGTTTTGTTTTTTCCCCAGAATGAATTAGTGTTTTAAAATGAATCTGTTGAATGAATGAACAGAAGATCAGTGACTCATAAAGTCTGGCATGTTGCGTCACCTACTGGTGTAACGCTGAATTCAGTGAGTCGCTTGTAAAGTCATCCACTTGTTTAATTCCTGAATGAAACAGTGCTTTAAATGAATCATTTGAATGAGTGATTCTATGACTCACTCATACACACATTCACTTAGTTCCTGAAGGAATCTGTTTCAATGAATAAATTGGTTGAGTGAACGATTCAGTGATTCACTCAAAAACAGCCACTTGTTTCTTTCTGGAAGGAATTGATGTTTTTAAACAAATCAGTTGAATGAATGAACAGAAGATCAATGACTCATAAAGCATGTCATGTTGCGCCACCTACTGGTGTATCAATGTAACTTGCTTAATTCACTGACTTGCTAATAAAGACATAGACTTGTTTCGTTCTTGAATGAATCAGTGTTTTTAAACTAATTGGAGTGAGTGATTCTATGACTCATTCATAAATGCATTCACTTAGTTCATGAAGAAATCTGTTTGTATGAACAAATTGGTTGAGTGAACGATTCAGTGATTCGCTTAAAGTCAGCAGCTTGTTTCATTCATGAATGAATTACCTTATTTAAATGAATCGGTTGAATGAATGAACAAACAATTCAATGACTCACTCATAAAGGCAGCCACTTGTTTCATACCTGTTTTTGACTAAATCGGTTGAATGAATGAACGAATCAATGACTCAAAGGCTGTCGTGTTGCGCCACCTACTGGTGTATCGATGTAGCTTGCTTAATTTAATGACTCTCTCATAATGACATCAACTTGTTTCGTTCTTGAATGAATCAGCATTTTTTAACTAATTGGAGTGAGTGATTCTATGACTCATTCATAAACGCATTCACTCCTGAAGGAATCTGTTTGTATGAACAAATTGGTTGAGTGAACGATTCAGTGATTCGCTTAAAGACGGCCGCTTGTTTCATTCACGAATGAATTACCTTATTTAAATGAATCGGTTGGATGAATGAACAAACAATTCAATGACTCACTCATAAAGGCAGCCACTTGTTTCGTACATGTTTTTGACTGAATCAGTTGAATGAATGAACGAATCAATGACTCAAAGGCTGTCGTGTTGCGCCAACTACTGGTGTAACAATGTAACTCGCAGAGAAAGTCAGCCTTGCAGGCTCTTCATTCCGTTTTTAGTTGACATCAGACATTGTGAAAAACAAACATACATAGTTTTATCCAATTTCTTCTTGACTGTAGCACATCATAGCCCACTGTCTCTCCTATAAAGCATGGTGCATGTTAAAGAATGAAAAGAAAACCAATAGCTGTGCTGTTTTTGAATAGACCGGACAGCAGGCAGATGGTTAAATGTATTTCGGGCTCAAGGCAGACTCACAGACATGTAAGTGGTTTTTGTAAAGTTGTACAGTAGAGACGCTGACTGTCTGGAGCCTTATGAGACCAGCGTTCATTCCCTTTGTTCAGAGTCCATAATTCTGATCATTCTCTCTCTTACATGCACACAATCTCATTTTTTAATTTCCCTGAGCTGTCCATCACCGCATGCCAGGCTTTGATTAATATCTAATGATATTTTCTAAATTTTCTACAGGAAATGCGACTATCTAGTTGGCGCTCTCTCTCCTTAAATAACGTAAATGAAATCTAATTTCTGAAGATGAAACACTTTTATATTCATACGTTCTCATTTAACCGATGCAATCTAATTTGACTAGGTTTCTATGTCACTGAGCAAATATGAATTCCATGCGTCAGCTGAAATGCAAAAGGAATCGAAAGTATATATCAAAACAGCAGGAAAATGACTCTCAATTTCGAAAAATTGACCCTTATGACTGGTTTTGTGGTCCAGGGTCACATTTTTTCTTAGTGTGAAGAATATTTTAATCTAAAGAACCTTTTTCCCATTATAAACAACCTTATGTTCAATGGAAAGTTTCCATGGATTTTGAAGGTTCTTCATGGAACCATCAATTACAATACAGAACCTTTATTTGTAAAAGTTTATCCACTGTAAAGAACCTTTTGTGGAATGGAAAGCTTCCATGAATGATAAAGGTTCTAAATGGAACCATTGAAGCCACTCTTTATTTTTAGGAGCGTATCAATGAGAATAAATGCTTGGTTTAGTAAAACAATACTTATTTGGCTTATTAGTGGTGTTTGCTAAGGAAAATGTCACAATTGGTCATATTTTGTGCTACAGACATGAATTATTCTTCAAATCGAGCCAACATGCATGATGAATAATTCATAATAAGGCCAGAAATGCGTTCCTTTTGATATATGTCAAGCTTTCCTCAGCCTGTGTGTCCAGACTACTAAAGCACATATTCCCTTTGATTTTATATCCAGTAGTTCAAGCGCCTCATATATGCTGCTGGTCCCAACAGGAAAAAACAAGGGTCTGAGAACCAGCAGGTATTCATTTTTTCCTCTTCTACACTAAAACAACAGGCTTCCAGGATGGTGAATTATTCTCTTTCTTGTCGAGGGAGGCTTTCTTTATGGTCTAGTGTGTTTAAGAAGTGCAGCAGAGCGGCTGTTGTGTTCAGCATTGCTTTGAGCGCTGAAGGAATATCCTGCGGACCGAGATCTGCAGAGAATATTGAAGAAAAGTTATAGGCCTACTCGTGCATTTCTGGGACTCGGGTTTTGTTTTTTAGAAACTGCATAGACAATCAAAAAAACCCTTTCTATGTCGCACCTCTCCCTCTCTGATGGCCGGATCCGATAGCAACTCTCGTGCAGATGGGGATCTTTTCTCATTTGGCTTCTAAATGTCATAGCAGGGTTAGATTGCGCTCCTGACCGTCGTTTTTCGTGATAAAATGCATGTTTGACCTCCGTTCAGATGCATCTGGTTCGGCTCAAACCGTGCGTCAATATTGGCACCGATAACACGTTTGAATAAAATATAACAGCTCGCAAAAGAGCGTCAAACACAAATATCTGGCAAGCGGTTTATCAGATGTGTGATAGTGCAAAATAATGGAACTCTGCTTTGTTGCGAAGCTTGATTAATTTCCCAGGGATTGTTCGTTTAAATGTTTTGTAAGCCCTTGGCTTCCTGTTTATGAGCGACTCGGATTCATAACGGCTGGTGTTTTAATCTGATATTGGGTTTTTAAAGATCGCTGCTTTTTAATTTTTTTATTCCTCTGCTAAAGTGAATTAGTTTGGTGGTGCTGAGACTGTGAAGGCTGCTTAATGCAGTTACGACAACCAGATGCGGGAAATTAGCCTGTGTTTGTGAGGATGCTTAAGTGTCATGGTTTGCTTTGAGACCATTTATTTGTATATAAAATCAATTACTGAAGAAAAAAACATGAAAACAAACATTCTGTATTAGCGCTTCGTTAAACTGACATTAACCTTTTAAAAACAAATTGGACCATGGAGCTCTTACTGAAATGGCAGCAGATTTGCCATCTTGAGAGGATAGAATTGGCAGAAAAGTTCTGTATTAAATGTCAAGTGTGAACAATGCTGTAAGATGAACGTTTGAGCACATTCGAGGTTAAAAGCTCTGGCGTGATCTGCTGCCAGTGATGCGAATACATGATGTTATGTACATAATATGTTGTGGAGAGAAATGTCTCAAAAAGTAGTATATAAGATAGTTACCCCATGATTTACTCACCCTCAAGCCATCTTAGGTGTATATGACTTTCTTCTTTCAGACGAATCCAATCGGAGTTATATTAAAAAACGTCCCGGCTCTTCCAACTTTTATAATGGCAGTGAATGGGTGTTATTTTTCAAGTCCAAAAGACATCTAATAAAGTGCATCCATCCATCATAAAAAGTGCCCCACACGGCTCCAGTGTGAATAAAAGCCTCCTGTAGCGAATCAATGTGCTTGTGTAAGAAACATATCCATATTTAAAACTTTATAAACCGTAATCTCTAGCTTCGACTAACTGTTGTACGTGCATTCATTCTCAGACTCTTTACTGATTCCTATCGAAAAAATAAATTAGAAAAATGCTTCGAGAACAGTGACAGCTGAAAATGTAATGAAATGCAGTGATTTAGTGTGTGTGTGTGAGTGTGTGCGTGTGTGCGTGTGTGAGTGTGTGTGCGTGTGTGAGTGTGTGTGCGTGTGTGTGCGTGGG
>NW_015634018.1:243752-245768 GCF_001515625.1 Sinocyclocheilus rhinocerous | reverse complement strand
AAGCCATCTTAGGTGTATATGACTTTCTTCTTTCAGACGAATCCAATCGGAGTTATATTAAAAAACGTCCCGGCTCTTCCAACTTTTATAATGGCAGTGAATGGGTGTTATTTTTCAAGTCCAAAAGACATCTAATAAAGTGCATCCATCCATCATAAAAAGTGCCCCACACGGCTCCAGTGTGAATAAAAGCCTCCTGTAGCGAATCAATGTGCTTGTGTAAGAAACATATCCATATTTAAAACTTTATAAACCGTAATCTCTAGCTTCGACTAACTGTTGTACGTGCATTCATTCTCAGACTCTTTACTGATTCCTATCGAAAAAATAAATTAGACAATAAAATAAATGAACAAAGTAAATAAATAATAAAATAAAATAATACTAATGCAATTTGAATTGAACCTAATAAAATAAAATATAACCAATAAAATTAAAAATAAACAAAATGCAATATATATATATATATATATATACATATTTAAAACGTCTAAACTATGGTTTCATGATTGAGACAAAATTATGACCAGCAATTCTCAGTTCCCAAGAAAAACATATATGTTTCAAGGCTGAAAACTCTTTACTGATTCCTATTGAAAAAATAAATGTGTGTGTCTCTGTGTGTGTGTGTGTGTGTGAGTGTGTGAGTGTGTGTGTCTCTCTGTGTGTCTGTGTGTGTGTGTGTGTGTGTGTTAAGAGGGCCTTTTAAGAGAAGATCAAATCCAAGCAATAATGAAAATCGATGTAAGACACCTTTTGTTGAAGCGTATTTGGTCAAAATGATCGCTTATATAACTACTCACCAAATAAATAAGTCTTTAGCTTTTTCTCCATCTAACTTGATCAGCTGGACGTGGAACAGTACATGATGTAACTCAGGTCATATGAGTTACCGGCTTGTGATTTATATGTTTACTGTATGATACACATATAGTGCTCATCCCCTCAGGAGTCAAAGTCAAACACACACACGAGCAAGAGAAGCTATAGACATTAATAAAGTCAGCTGACATGAAGAGCACTGTAAGAGGATTACACACACACACACACACACTCTCACACACACACACACTCTCACACACACACACACTCTCACACACACACACACTCTCACACACACACACACTCTCACACACACACACACTCTCACACACACACACACTCTCACACACACACACACTCTCACACACACACACACTCTCACACACACACACACTCTCACACACACACACACTCTCACACACACACACACTCTCACACACACACACACTCTCACACACACACACACTCTCACACACACACACACTCTCACACACACACACACTCTCACACACACACACACTCTCACACACACACACACTCTCACACACACACACACTCTCACACACACACACACTCTCACACACACACACACTCTCACACACACACACACTCTCACACACACACACACTCTCACACACACACACACTCTCACACACACACACACTCTCACACACACACACACTCTCACACACACACACACTCTCACACACACACACACTCTCACACACACACACACTCTCACACACACACACACTCTCACACACACACACACTCTCACACACACACACACTCTCACACACACACACACTCTCACACTCTCACACTCACACTCACACTCACACTCACACACACTCACTCTCGTTGTGAGAAAGTTTAAAAAAAACAAAACTGAATTAAAAAAATTAATGCAACACACATACACTGTTAGAATGTTCAGTCACTGCGACATTTGCATACTGCATCATGATTGGTGCTCTTCCTTGCATATATTTGCATACTGCATCATGATTGGTGCTCTTCCTTGCATATATTTGCATAGTGAATTGTAATAAAAAACTGTTCTGACAACTCTCTACTAAAGTGTGTTCTGCTCAAAAATGTGTTTTTTTTTTTTCACTTGATTTGTGACATTCACTTTCACTGCTGTCTATTTCCAGACTTTAAGTGCTTCATTTTTTTTTTTTTTTTTGCCTT
>NW_015634018.1:239431-243742 GCF_001515625.1 Sinocyclocheilus rhinocerous | reverse complement strand
TTTTCTGCCTCTCTAGGGTCTCATAATCACATCAGCACCGTCTAATTTCATCTACTGCGCTGAGAGTTGCAACACAGTTCATTGTCCCTGCAGTACAGCCGAGGGTCAGAGGCGCTGTTTGCACCACATTAGTCTGATTTATGCTGTTTTATGCTGCTGTTGAAGCTTGTCCAGTGATTTATTGATAAGGGTTAACATAGTTAACTAAAACTAAAACCAAAACAAATTCCGGCAACCACAGCTGCCGTTTTTTTTACCGTAAATTTTACGGATTTTTTTTTACAGTGTATATATTCTCTAAATATTCTATTTTTTATTTATTTCCACAGCAGAAAAATTTTTGTCTCAAACTCAAATTTTATCTCGCAGTTCTGAGAAAAAAAGCGCAAATTTCAAGGACAAATTCTGAATTGTGTGTTGTTAACTCTCTATTCTGAGAAGAAAAGTCAGAATGTGAGATATACTGTAAACTCTCAAATGGAGGGGGAAAAAAGTCAAGCTTCTTTCTGCTATAGAATTTTTAAAAATGTAATTGCGACTTTTTATCTCACAATTATGAGTCACAATTATTTCCTCGGGCTAACAAAAATATGTTCTATGAACGTTTTCCTAGCATTACCCTAAAGTTCAAAGTTCAAAATGTAAATGTTTTTGTAAATGTTAGAAAAACATTTTTTCTTGGTTATGTGAGTGTTTTATCCATTAAGTGTTTAGTCCATTTTATAATTTTGCAAACATTATGGGACATTTATTTTTGAAAATAGTAAGTATTAATGCTTAAAAAAACTTAGAGGAACGTCCAACTAAAATGCCTCAGAAAACGTTACATGGACGATGAATTATTATTATTATTATTATTTATTTATTTATTTTTGCTAATGTTTAAGAATGTTATTAAAGGCCAGATAACTTTGAGTGAACATTTAAAAAAATATATATTTTTTTTTTTATTTTTTCTTGGTTATGCAAACATTAAGTAAACATTCCATTTGATCATTTTTCAAACATAATCGGAATGTTGCTTTTGAATGTTCTCTGAATGTTCTGAAATAATGTTTAAAAGGCGTTAGACAAATCCAAATGCTTCAGAAAAAAACGTTCCATGAATGATGTTTAAATAACTTTTTTGTGTTAACATTTTGAGAACATTATTAAAGACATAATTTTGACTGAATGTTAATGTTACTGGATGAACGTTTATCAAATTATGTACAAGTATCAGCTATAATGCACTTATCGGAATAAAAGCAGTCAAAAAGGTTATATTTTAATGATAAAAAGAAGTATTCAAAAATGTGTAATTTAATTTACAATCTGCAAAGTAGTGGAAAAATATGATCAACTACTCCATTTAATGTCAAAGAGCTTGACATAAACAGACATATATACGCTTTTTTTCACAAATAATTTTCTGTTGCTGTTTAGAAACATCTGGATCATATTTGCTTGGCATATTTGCTTCTGTCACTGGCCATAATTCTAACCTTAAAATCAGGATTAGGCACAAAATAATGTCAGTCGTTGTAATCTGACTCAGTTGAAGACAGGAATCATGTCTTTGCGGCAGTTTTTCTGCTTCATAACCTTAAAATGGTTGTCAAAAGCAAAAATGCTACAAAATGCATCATATTTTGTGAGAAAGTGTGACGCGCTTGAGCAAAACGGACACTATTTTTGGAATCAGCACCACAAAATTAGTAGGAAACAAGTATTTCATTCAGCAAATATGACGCGGGGTGTTTTTGATTATGCCACAAAATCATACAGAATGTACTTGGTTTAAGAATAAAACATATTCTATATAGAGTGTAAAAAATCCACTTCAACTGAAATCTGGCTTTCTATTGCCGAGTGTGTTTTGGATTTCTAAATCAATACAGCCTCAGCAAAATGATCAATGGATTGACAGAAAATCAGGCCTGAAATGCACTGAAGTGCAGTGTATTTTTGCTGAAAAGCTGAAAAGCAAAAGTCCCTGATGTGAGGTTTGAGTCGTGATGCTTTATCAGAGAGGAGTTACTTTGATTGACCTTTCAATTCTGTATCCTGCTATAAATAATCATTCTGTCATCATGTCATTCTAAACATTATATTCCTTTCTTCTATGAAACAGGAAATAAAACATCAAGCTTCTGGGTTCTGTTGCCCATATAAGGTGTCACGATATCAGTCAGCTCTCACTATGGACTACATTTCCCACAAGCCCCGCACCTGGGATTAATTACACACACACCTGTTGTCCATCAGGAGCACTATAAATGTTGCTCACACACACACACTCACTGCGAAGTATTGATTGAAGTTTATGATTGTCTGTCTGGTTGCGACTGCTCCGTGCAGAGCGTTTCCTGAGCCTTAGTTAAGTCTAGTCTGTTCCTGTGTTTACCTTTTGCCTGTGTTCGACTTCGCTGTCACAATAAAGCTGCACTTGGATCCGACCCTGCCTTCTCGTATCCTTCCGTCCGTAACATAAGGAAACTGAATGCTGATTTATACTGTTAAGAACAAAAATAGCAGCATAACAGCATTTCATGTTAGTCTTCTTCAGTCAGACTACAGTTTTGGACATTAAACAGACATTTTGTTCACTGGTGCGAAGGTGAGTAGATGATGGCTCCGTATTCATTGCTTTTAGCAACGTTTAGTGTGTCAGCCTTGACAGAATGTCATCGTTTAATCATAATGTTTCAAGTCAAGGAACCTGATTACATTTTGATGCAATTCAGAATGTGAAATTGCTCACAATATCAAATGTCAGATGGGCATGAATCTAGCAGTAACATAGCTGTTCTATTAAAGATTTAAAAATGAGTGTTTTATCTTGCTTGGAGGCACTGCAGCAAATAATGTATATTTAACTAGAAATCTGAACAATCAATGAACTCGTGTCTTGTGCTCCTGAAAAAAGACTTTGACTGTATTTGAACCCCTTTTTCTTGATACTGATTTACATATAATTTTTTTTTTAATGATTTTCTGGACTTTTTATTATTTTCTATATGGAAGCTTATTTCTGCCACGGAATTAAATAAATAAATTGCAACTTTAAATTTATAAATTTTATTTATAAATACATTTATTTGAATGTAATTGCAACTTTATTTCACAATTTGAATGATTTCATATCTTACAGTTTGGTGTTTTTTTTCTTGCAATTCTGAGAAAATTGCCTTTTTTTTAAAAATCTTGTGCTCCTGAAAAAAGACTTTGACTGTATTTGAACCCCTTTTTCTTGATACTGATTTACATATAATTTTTTTTTTAATGATTTTCTGGACTTTATTATTTTCTATATGGAAGCTTATTTCTGCCACGGAATTAAATAAATAAATTGCAACTTTAAATTTATAAATTTTATTTATAAATACATTTATTTGAATGTAATTGCAACTTTATTTCACAATTTGAATGATTTCATATCTTACAGTTTGGTGTTTTTTTTCTTGCAATTCTGAGAAAATTGCCTTTTTTTTAAAAATTTTCTTCTTTTTTAGATAGAAACTCAAAATTGCAAGACATAAACTGAGAATTGTGAGATATAAACGTGCATTTCCGAGAAAAAGTCAGAATTGTGAGATATAAACTCAGAATCAAGATATGAAAACTCAGATTTGGGAGAGAAAAACAATTGTGAGATATGTTCTGAGAAAAACGTCCGAATTGCGAGAAATAAACTCAGAATTCAGGTATAAACTCAGATTTGCAAGATATGAACTCAAATTTCACTTCTGACAAAAAAGTCAGAATTATATATATATATATGCGAGGTATAAACTGGCATTTGGGATAAATGTTATTTGCATTGGTAATTTCTTATTTTTCTTTTTCGGTTCTTATTAATTGTTATAATTAAAAAAGGTACTGTGCTTTTGAATATTTCACACTTGTATGTGGCATGTATTCCCATATTTTTAACCTCTTAAGACCCGAAAAAAATGTTTAGGAAAAAACATTGTTTAGAGCATTAAAAAAATGTAAAAAAAAAAAATGTTTTAATTACAGAATCAAGATATGAAAACTCAGATTTGGGAGAGAAAAACAATTGTGAGATATGTTCTGAGAAAAACGTCCGAATTGCGAGAAATAAACTCAGAATTCAGGTATAAACTCAGATTTGCAAGATATGAACTCAAATTTCACTTCTGACAAAAAAGTCAGAATTGCGAGGCATTATGAGATATAAACTTGCACTCACCCTTACAGAAAAAACACATGAACGTCACATGTGCAGTCACATGTTAAAATCACATGTGAAATATGTGAAACACACATGAAGCATGTGGTTTTTCTGTAAGGCTGAAAAAGTCAGAA
>NW_015634018.1:234149-237686 GCF_001515625.1 Sinocyclocheilus rhinocerous | reverse complement strand
CAATAGATTTTTTAAATCACCAATACATTTTTAGTTTTCAGGATTTTTTTTTTTTACCAAACTTTGTATAAAGATGATTCTCAACTATGTTATAACAGAATGATTTGATATACCATTTTTCTTTCTGCGAAATGTGTGTAAAAAATGGCCATAAACGGGTTTTCTCATTATATACAAAGTATCTATAAACTAAATCTAATTTGCATATTAGGACCTAAAACTGTGGCATGTACAGTCTCAGAGAAATACACCAAAATATAATGTCCTCATATGAGGTCACAGGGAATCAGGAGGTTAAGCATTATTTGAGAACTCGTATAGAAAAACCAAATTAGAACATAGCAGTGATTTGAATTTCCCAATGTGCTATCTATACAAAAAACTGACATTCATTTTCAGCATCCGAGCATGTTAAATGTTTGTGCACAGCTTTGGTTTTTATGGTTTTTGGTGTTAGTGGTTGAGCTCTTATGAGCTCTTCGGCTCGGCTGGACTCTCTCTTTGATCCTCACTCACAGACGTAAAGCGTCATCTTTGATATTTTCAATGCCAGATTTGGTTTGTCGAAGCCTGTTTCCTGCGGCTAAGCGTTTTAGATGCGATGACGCCGCAGCCGGTGCATGAGCGTTTGAACGCCTGCGAAAATGACGCGCAGGTAATGACGCAACGAATATACTGATATATCCTCCTAAATCACATGTTCCTGGAGTTAATCTGGGCCCCGGGCCCCGGGCGCTTAACGGACACACCTCGGTGTTCCAGTAATTATGCAAAAACTCCTCTTCCATTCACGATGACTCAGTCACAACAGCAGATTTAGAGTTTCTCCTTCACTTTAATACACTCCGCTTTCATCTTCCGCCCGGGATGTGCGCGCTTGTCAAAAGCCACGGCAAACGGGCCTTTAAGAACCGCTCTTTCTTATTTATTTCGCCTAAAAACAGATCAGGCGTAGAGACGCTGCAAGCAGACTCGGATAGCCTATATCGTTTCAGCTTGTTTTTGCTCCTCGCTTGTACTTCTGTCACTCTCAAGGGCGCTTAATCTCTCTGAAATCTTAACTAGAGCGACTTTAAAGATGTTTGGCAGGAGCTCGAGAGCTGCTTTTGACAGTTCAGGCCAGAACATTTTATCTGCTTGGCCTCTATTAAACTCCGTCTGCTTGTCTATTTGACGTCTGCATTTACATCTGCAAGACGTATTTTTTAGAGTGTTTGCTCATCTGCTATACGTCTATAGGACGTCTCCTATCAGATGTCAAATAGACGTTTAGAAGATGTCTTTAAGATGTTTATGATTGAAATCTGACCTCTTAAAGACGTCTATCAGATGTTTGTACACAGCAGATGCTTAGAGATCTTTAACAGACATCTTGCTGTACATGTGCTATGGATGTCTTTAAGATGTCAGTTTTCAATCATAAACATCTTAAAGACATCTTCTAAACGTCTGTTTGACATCTGATAGGGTCTTCGATCTCGAGGCTTATTCGCAGGGAAACAGAACAGATGTTGGTTAATCTAAAGATGTTCACTACAGCAGGTCTCTGGCTTTGTGTCATTCCTTCCTGTTATTTTAATGGACAAAAAAGTCTGTTATGCTGCTTAATATTGCAATCCGACACTCGTGATCACGTAATTTTAATTCATTATCATAAACATAAACACAAATAGCCTACTATAGCCGTTTTAGTTAGGCTATAGTGGCAAATATGCTCTCTCTCTCTCTCTCCCTATATATATATATATATAAATAAATATATATATATAAAATAGCAAAAAATATATTTGCTAAAATGTATCAATATTTCAAAATATATTTACGTAAATATACTTTCTACCAGTATATTTTTTTTGACAATCTGTAATATATTTTTGAAAATATATTTTAAGAATATACATTTTTATAAGCATTTAAAATATATTTTGCCCTCCATACATTTCAATCCAAGAAAATGCATTCACGTCAGGGTTATTATAGGCCTAGTTAACTAAAACTAAAACAGTACTTGAAATAAAATAAAAGTTAACTAAAATAAAATAAAATATAAAACACTTAAACTTGTTTTATTTCAGCTAGTGAAACAGTGCAACACTTGTCATGTTCATTAACTTGATGTGCTAAAATAACTCAAACGGAAATAAAAATGAATAAAAACTATACATACATAACAAAAATTATTAAAAATTACAAAAACACCACAAAATTATGGAGACCTTAAAATGAAAATGAAAGTAGAAAATATAAAAATTAAAATCTATTTCTAAATACTGGCAAAATCTATATCTCAGTGATGCTAAAATAACGCTGAATATTGCAATATTTTAAAATATATATTGGTATATGAAGGTTAAAATAAATTTTTAATTCCAAAAATATATTTTATTGAGCATATATTTTTAGCATATATTTAAAATATTTTTGTACAGTTTTTGCCCTATGCGGTGTTAATTGTTTTTTTTCTCTTTCTTATTGAGGATTTTTGGCAAATAAAAATGTTTATCACAAAGAACAGGTGTTTACTATGTGCTACTCTCTTTAATATGATTTATTTATGACAAAAGATAAACAGACAGTTGTGCTTGGCAGGTATTAATTTTGGATCCGGCTACAATAACATCAGTCTTGTATTTTGTCACGTCGGGCATAATGATCATAAATGCTGAAACCAACAGCCCAAAACTGTCTCTCCCTCATTCACACACTCTCCTCCTGTTGAACTCCTTGATGTTTGACTCCGTTTGAGGCGTCTTGGCACAATCCTGTCCTTCGGTTACTGTAAATCTGTGTGAATTTCATCAGTTGGACCCTGCAGAAGAGATTCGCAGACAAACGCTCAGCGTACGGCGTTACAGCGGCTTCCCGTCAACAAGCAAAACCTAAACAGCTTTTATACAAGTAAACCTGTCAAAAGTAACTATTTACATTGCACTTTTTATGGAAAGTTGGCCAGCAGGTGTGTTTTTACTATCTGAAGTGGTATATAACTACTATATAGAAATATAACTACTTACTTGGGAAAAAATAGCTCTTTTATGGTTTTAACTCTCAGTGTGTTTCCAACCAAAGCTGGCGAATTGCTACTAACCAAGGGCATCAATAATAGCTGGAGATGTTTATCTGTTAGCATTCCCAGAAATACGTGACCTGCATGCTGCTGTCTTTGCTGATGGGGTGCCATTTTTTCGCTTTCGATTAGCTGATGGAACACACAGTCACAAACCTGTAAGAGCAAAAAAATAAATACATAGTTACAGTTGCAGGGGGGAACTATGTGTTTTATCAGACGAATTGTAAATGTGAATTATTTAACATTTATGCTTTTGGCAGACGCTTTTATCTAAAGCAACTTGCATTGCATTCAAAGTTTGCATTTTATCAGTTCATGCGTTCACTGGGAGTCGAAACCCAACCTTGCCATGTTTGCTAACGCCGTGCTTAAATTTCTTAAGATACAGAAATGTATTCATAGTTTATCATATAACTCACACACACACACACACACACACACACACACACACACACATATATATATAT
>NW_015634018.1:221676-232537 GCF_001515625.1 Sinocyclocheilus rhinocerous | reverse complement strand
CTTACAGGAAACTTTGTGCTATTTCAGATTTTTAATACACTCCATTCTGTGTGATTTACGTTCGTTTTGAAAAGTGGGGACATGGGGCAATGTCCTGAAAAGTCACCTTCTCCTTGTAATACCTATGTCATACCTTTGTCATTATACAAATTTATGTCCTCATTTGTCACAAAAACGCGCACACACACTCACACACACACACACACATAAATATAATACAATTATATATAAATATAATTTAAATAATACACACACACCATTTGAACCAATGTGCTTACATTACATTAAATGTAGCATTTAATCTTCAATTAAAATGCCATTTATTAAAAATAAAATAGTTTCGTAAAGATGTGCCTCAGAGTTAATTTATGTACAGAAAGATTTGTATGTATTATTTTGTGATACTCAGTCATTATTTCTAATCTTATTCAGAGTGAAAACTCACACGTCCACTCACTATCAGTGCTTCTGCATGTTGATAAAGTACAAATAAGTTCAACTTGTTGTGTAATCAGATGACCTTTTGAAAGGAACAGGCATAAAAAATGGTTTAATTGCCTTTTTCTTTCTGTCCCATGACACTCGCCACTAAAGCAGCGCTGTGAAAGTCTGTCAATCACACCGTCCCCGTCGGAGAGCAGACGTGGGAGAGTTTGGTGAAAACGGGGCGTTCAGAGGAAATGGTTTGGAACTGACAGACTGAATAGATTTGATGGATGAGGTTCGTTCAGGAGGAACGATCAGGCCAGAAACAGCAGCGAGCGGCGCTCATCGGCCCCAGAGAGTCCCAAAAGCCTCTCATTCCACACCGTGGAGTTTTAAAGAGACGGTGGGCCATTTTATTCAGACGTGGCCATCAGAGCTCTGTGGCAATTATGGGATCTGACAGGACTTGGATGCCCTGCGCAATCAATCTCTCATAAAAAGCTTCATAAAGGGGCTCATAAAAGAACTGCGCTGAGATTTAAAGCTACAGGCTGAACAGGGTTAATAACTAAAACCAAAACCATTCAAACGTACTTGAAATGATAATAAAAAATGTTACCTGAAATATAATTAAATATAAAACAATATGTAAATTTTTTGCTAGCTGCCAAGGCAAAATTTCCCATTTTCATTTAATTTGTTAAAGCACTAAAATAAACTGAAATGTAAAAAAAATAAAATGATACTAAAATAACATTGGGTCCCAGACACAATTTATATCAGCATCCTGATTTTAAATTGAGTTAATCTGAACAAATGTAATTTACATCACTTGCTCACTCTTTCCAATCTCATATTATTATTTTTTTCTGTTGAAAATAAAAAGAGAAATTGTAATCCATGTTTAAGGAGAAATACAGTGAAAGTGGATGATACATTTTTTTAATATATATTTCTTTTCTGGCCAAATATACATTTTAAATATATGCTAAATATATGTTGTAAACAGTGAAGCTTAGTGAAATAGATTTTTGAAATTGAAAATATATTTAGTTTCAAAGTTAAAATACTAAAATACATTTCCGATTTTACAGTAGCCTACATTTAGCCTTACATGCAAATGTGGATGAAATATCCACATTTGCATGTAGAGATCAACACTAGATTTATAATGATTTAATAATGTTTAATCGTGTGTGTGTGTGTGTGAGAGAGAGAGTGTGAGAGTGTGAGAGCGTGAGTATAATTGAAATGTGCTATATATTCACATATAGTTTTTCTTCAAATATGACATGTGAATGGATAGAAGTATATGGAGGGCAAAAAATATTCTTAAATGCTTATACAAATATACAAAAAGGCCAATATATTGGTAGAAAATATGTTTACATAAATGTATATTTTAAACATATTTTGAACATATTTTTGGCTATTTTTAAATATATAGGCCTACTTAATTTGAACAATATTTACATATATTTTTAAAAATATATATATTTTTGCTGTGTGGGACATAAGTCTGACAATAGCTTTGTGTGAGGAAAAAAACAAAATGTATTTTTTCTAAAAATCTTTTTCTCTATATTCAAGTTTCACATCAAAAACCAGACATTGTTATGTGATTTATGGGATGTTGCACAAAAACATGGGAACATTTAGATGCTGATAAAAATACATTTTGAACTTTAAGTTCCTAGATACGCATCAAAAAGTCATTTGACTGAACAATTTTTCTAATAGTACAGATGAAAAAATGTTGCTCTAGTCATTCAGATGCAAAAATTCATGACAATAGTCCTGTGTAATGTCTTTATTACATAATAAAATTATTTATGCATGCACAACTATTAATGTATTTGCTAGAAAGATCACGTACAGTCAGCTGGTCAGTATCACAAAACAAACCCCAAATATGAGCTGCTGAAGCATCAGTTCTGGTGTAATTTGTAGTGCATTATAGTTTGTGAAGTGCTTTATTTGTTGGCAGCAGGACGATGTGAGATTCATTTATGGTCTGCAGGAGGAAATGTAAATGGAAAACCGCCACCAACCGTGTGCCGGAGCTGCACAATCCATTTATTTATTCATTTGCAAAATGAGAGCAGCCGAATCCTGTGGGATTATACACTCGTCTAATCCTGTCAGCTCTCTCTGCGTGTATGTGTGTGTGTGTGTGTGTGTGTGTGTGTTTACAGGCAGCAATTTAGCTTTTGCTCCTGTGGCACTCATGTGTGTGTGTGTGTGTGTGTGTGTGTGTGTGGGAGTTTGGTTTGCACATGTACTCTGAAGTGTGTGTGTGGGCATTATAAAGCTTATCAATGTTCCTCATGAATATTAATTAGATGACATTCACCCAATAGTTGTGATTTGCTGAGAGGCTGGTAAGTGGGTGCTAACTATAGAAGGATTACTGCTCACAGTTTTCACGTTTCTAGTCCCTGGTTAGCAGCTGGCGATACATGCTATGATATGAGATACAAACTCAGAATTATGAGATATAAAATTAGAATTGTGAGATATAAACTCAGATAAACTCAGAATTATGAGATATAAACTTAGAATTATGAGATATAAACTCAGAATTATGAGATGCAAACCCAGAATTATGAGATATACACTCTGAATTATGAGATACAAACTCAGAATTATGAGATACAAACCCAGAATTATGAGATACAAACCCAGAATTATGAGATATAAACTCTGAATTATGAGATATAAACTCAGAATTATGAGATACAAACCCAGAATTATGAGATGTAAACTTAGAATTGTGAGATGTAAACTTAGAATTGTGAGATGTAAACTTAGAATTGTGAGATGTAAACTCTGAATTATGAGATACAAACCCAGAATTGTGAGATATAAACTCAGATAAACTCAGAATTATGAGATACAAACCCAGAATTATGAGATGTAAACTTAGAATTGTGAGATGTAAACTTAGAATTGTGAGATACAAACCCAGAATTGTGAGATATAAACTCAGATAAACTCAGAATTATGAGATACAAACCCAGAATTGTGAGATATAAACTCAGAAAAACTCAGAATTATGAGATATAAACTCAGAATTGCGAGATTTAAAAACTCAAAATTCTGAGATATAAAAACTCAGAATTGTGAGATATGAACTCAGAATTGCGAGATATGAATTCAGAATTGCGAGATATGAACTCAGAATTATGAGATATAAACTCAGAATTTTGAGATATGAACTCAGAATTGTGAGATATGAACTCAGAATTATGAGATATAAACTCAGAATCGTGAGATATGAACTCGCAACCTTCATTGTGAGATAGAAAGTCAGAATTAACTTTTGTATTTTTTATTCCATGTCAGAAGCAAAAAAAAAAATGTCTGACTTTTTTCTCAGAATTGCAAGAAACAAAGTCAGAATTTTGAAATTAAAAAGTAGCAATTCTCTTTTTTTTCTTAATATTCTATGGCAAAAATGGCTTCCATAATATTATAATCTGAGAACCACCCACTTCTATAAAAGTAGACCTTAGGACTGACATGTGAAGCGACCAACCACAGTTTGTTTTGTATGAACATGCAGTTTACTACACAAGCGGAGACTAGGACAGACATCACAGAATTTTACACAAATTAGCATATCAGGATAATCTGCTTGTTTCACAGCTGGAGTCTCAGTTTAGTGTGTCACTGCTGCGGTTCATCTCTCTCTCTCTCTCTCTGTGTGTGTGTGTGTGTGTGTGTTTCTTATCTCTGTGCTGATTTGCAGAGACTCTCACACACAAACATACACTGCGCTGACACCCTGTATCTCCTCATCAACAAGTGTCAACTGCAGAGCATCGCTTATCTTTTTTTATTTTGGAAAATGGCACACAATGCATGACAACACCGGAGATTAAACAGAGACACAGCTGAGCTCTGGAAAGAAAATATTAATATAAATAAGCACTACACTTCCAGTGTTACTATCAGCACCACTGAAGTTACCAAACCGAATTGTAAAAATATCACATCATATCATATCATATCATATCATAGTATTTATTATTATTATTATTATTATTATTATTATTAACAACAACAACAACAACAATAATAATATACAGTAGGTTCTATAATAATCATAACAATAACATAACATTTTTCAGCCTTGATTATTTATAGCTATGTTCTGAATGCAACTAAGGTCTCTGTCTTAATGGATTTTCCAGCTATTAATCTTCAGTCTTTGATGGTGCAGTAAAGGAGATAAAAGTAAGAGATAATTGTACTGTCTTTTGAAATGCAAGCTTTCTTCACTGACACTTTGATGATCCTTCCACACTGTGATTGACCTTCTGTGCTCTATTTTCTGCCTCCTGCTGCTACTTCCTGTTGTGTGTGCGTTTATTCTTTAAAAGAATCAACATCATCAGTCCTTAATGCAGCACTGAGAGCATTTTTTGTCTGTATTACTGTCAGTGCCTGTGGTGAACACATTGAGGGAGGTTTTAATGCATTTAAAACAGCTAAAAACATATTTCAACACATGCAAATCACCACACATAAAAAATATGAACTGTTTCTATACACATAGGTAGTTATAACCTGGTGCTCATATACACAACACTGGATGAATCAACGTTTGACTTGATTCAGTGTCTTACTGGTTTTGTTTCTGAATGAATCAGTGTGTTTGGCTTTGAGTGAATCATCAAATATTAATTCATCTGATTTGTTCAGTCACTAATGAATCAGTGCTTTTAAACGAACAAGTGAAAGAATGATTCAATGAATCGCTCATAAACAATCACTTGTTTTGTTGCATTTTAAACTAATCTGTTAACTGAGTGATTCAGTGACTCATTTATAAAGACAGTCACTTGTTTTATTCCGGAATGAATCCGTGCTTGAATGAATTGTGTGAATTATCAATGACTCACCCATTAAGAGTCACTTGTTTCGTTTCTGAATGAGCTCGCATTTTTGAGCTTATCCTATGAGTATATCATTCAGTGACTCGCTCATAAACGTTCACGTGTTTCGTTTATGAAGGAATCCACAGTTTTGAACTAATCAGATGAATGAATGATTCAGAAAGTTACGTGTTTTCTTCCCCAATGAAAACAACTG
This sequence comes from Sinocyclocheilus rhinocerous, assembly GCF_001515625.1. Lineage (NCBI taxonomy): Eukaryota > Metazoa > Chordata > Actinopteri > Cypriniformes > Cyprinidae > Sinocyclocheilus > Sinocyclocheilus rhinocerous. The sequence goes on along the minus strand of NW_015634018.1, from coordinate 227,014 downwards.
GATTAATGATTAAGTGCACAGTCACTCACTCATTAAGAGTCACTAATTTTGTTTCCAAACGCTTCAGTGTATTTTGAACCAATCTGTTCAATTAACCATTCACGTGACTCATTCTATAATGATTCTGTGCTTTTGAACAAATCAAGTGAATGGATGATTCAATGACAAACACAGAATAAATGACATAATGCAAACACTGAGAACTATTAAAGAAGCATGATGGAGTTAAAGTTAATTACGCAACATGCTAAAGTAATCAGCAGGTGAGCAATGTCATTACAGCTACAGGAAGTAATCAAGATAATAAGTCATTAATACTTACCTCTCATTGTTGATGTGCGCCAATGAAGCTGCTCGCAACCTAATTGGACTTATGGAGCAGTAAATTGAGTTATTTTGTACTGACACTCGACGTGAAATCCTTCGCGGTGTGTCTGACATCACAGTCCACCCTGAAGAAAACAATCACGCTGATCATTACATGAGTCTGACTCCACGCTGTTTGCTTCATTAATGAAATCACTTCACATTTGCATACTCTTGGCTTAATTGGTCATTTATTTGGTTCACTGTTCAATGAACTACTCTGAAGTAGCATTAGCATACCAAACAAACTTGATTACACTTTTAAAGTATTCATTAGAGAAAGTTACATCAATAAATCCCTGTGTTTTTGTTTTAGTATTTAATAGGCAAAACCACAGTTTTTTCAGGTACTGGTTAATTTTGAGATTTCGGTCTATTTTGCTTCCATAACATGTCTTTTTTCAGACTAGTGGGGGGAAAAAACTCCAAAATACACATTTAAGTGTTTATTTTATTGCATTTTATCGATTTGCGTCTGTAGATTAATTACAATGCATATTTTTAAACACACAGCTTCCTGTAGATTTCAAATGCAATACATATCTTTAAAGGCCGTTTTGTTAAAATTAATTTTTTCTCCACTTCAGCAGCACTTACATACACCAAATTTTACAGTTTTATTCCTTTCTATATTCTGAAGGATTTTACTGAGGGGTTTGTTCTAATATCATTCGCCTGGACTGTATTTTATTGAACTTCATTTTGCGCCTGTAGATTTCAAATGCAATACATATCTTTAAAGGCCGTTTTGTTAAAATTAATTTTTTCTCCACTTCAGCAGCACTTACATACACCAAATTTTACAGTTTTATTCCTTTCTATATTCTGAAGGATTTTACTGAGGGGTTTGTTCTAATATCATTCGCCTAGACTGTATTTTATTGAACTTTATTTTGCGCCTCTAGATTTCAAATGCAATACATATCTTTAAAGGCCGTTTTGTTAAAATTGATTTTTTTCTCCATTTCAGCAGCACTTTCATACACCAAATTTTACAGTTTTATTCCTCTCTATATTCTGAAGGTTTTTACCAAAGGGTTTGTTCATATATCATTCACATTGATTTATATTTTAATGCACTTTATCAATTTGCATCTGTAGAGTTCAATTACAGTACATTTCTTTAAAGGTGGATTTGTCAAAATGAGTTTGTTTCTCCACTTCAGCAGCACTTACATACACCAAATTTTACAGTTTTATTCCTGTCTATATTCTGAAGGATTTTACTGAGGGGTTTGTTCTTATATCATTCGCCTGGACTGTATTTTATTGAACTTTATTTTGCGCCTGTAGATTTCAAATGCAATACATATCTTTAAAGGCCGTTTTGTTCAAATTAATTTTTTCTCCACTTCAGCAGCACTTACATACACCACATTTTAGAGTTTTATTCCTTTCTATATTCTGAAGGTTTTTATAGAGGGGTTTGTTCATACATCATTCACACTGATTTATATAACACTTTATTCCTAAAAAATATTATGTTGTTTTTCTGACCATTGACAGTAATTTTTTTATTTATGTAGTGGATATATAAAATCTTCTAAAAAGCATTTAACTCTAATATGTCTCAAAATGAAACATACAATTTGAACCTAGTTTTATCCAAAGATCAGTTTTATGTTTTGGAAATTTATGCAAGTTAGTGCATTTCAATTAGATAATGCCTCAAGTGAATATTTAAAAATAAAATTTCCGAAAAAAAAATGTAATACAAAACAATTTGACCATTCTTAATGCAAGTAATCAACTGTAATCAATTACCTGTGGTGTCTTCACTTAATATTTCATGAATTTCTTGTTTTTAGTCTGAATTTTACTGAAATGGCATGGAATTTTAGTCAATAAAATAAGTATTTTAAGTGACAAAATCACGTCCCAACTTAAAACCAAATTCCCAAATGCATGTAGCATCCGGCTGCAGACATTCAAATTCCATCCTAGAAGATGAAAAACTAAAGAAAGAATGGGCTGTGTCAGGATTTCTATTTTTTTGAGCAGAAAGTTTCTTGTTGTCTGTTTGCGAGGGTATGGCTATTCTAGTTCTGTTATCAAGAGATATTGATGCGCACACAGAAAACGGAGTGTCATCTCAGACTCATATCATCTCTGTCAAACTCAATTTCTATGCCAGAAACTTTTCTGCCTCCCAGACACAGAACATAACTTGCTGATATGCACATTTATATGTACATATATTCAGAAACAAAGGTGCCCTGTTGAGCTTTGCAGTTGTTTCATTGTCCTGTGGAAAAGTATGGAAAAGTCACCAGCATTTTTATATACAGTATGTTGAAATGTCATTTCCCAAAAACATGCCCTCAGAGTGTCAAATTTGTTGTCTCGTTGTATTTTGTGTTGTTTTCAGAGAGTATACAACACTGTAAAATGATTTTTCAAAGCTGTAAACAAAGATTATTGGAGTAGGTTTTACAAGAAAATACTATTTCAGTTTTTCTACTTCAAATTGCATGATTAATTCAATGTGTTAATTGGCATTTCTTTGTAAATAATTGCAAAATTTTCTAGCAATTTGCTAGTGAAAACTGTTGCAAAGTGAATCCTATAATATTATTTTAGGAATCGTTGCTTGCTTTCTTTTATGCAATGTTTAGTCAATGATCATGCTGCTTTTTCCTCTATGCATTGCTGAAAAAGCAGAAAAAATACTTTTAAACAATTTTCAGAAATCGCTAGTAAATTTCAAGAATAATTACAAAAAAATGGTGAGTAACAATGAATTAAACATGAAAGTAGAAAGACTGAAGTAACAATGTAAAATTTACTCCAATAGTCAACTTCAAAAAATTATTTTTTACAGCGTAAAAACATTAGAAATTTATTCAAAATATGACACTATATGTGACTAATTTTCAAGTCTTCTAAAGTCATACAGTAGCTTTGTGTGAAGAACAGACTGAAATGCCATGTTTTGTGGTGAACTACTATTCCTTTAATCTTAAATTCGAATTAGATTTTTAAACTGAAAAAAAAAAAAGATTTTTCAAAGTTGAAAATAAAATAAAGATGATTTAAGTGCATTTTACTAGAAAATACTATTTCAGTCTTTCTACTTCAAAATTTCATGTCTAATTCAGTGTGTTACTTGCCGTTTGTTTGTAATTATTTGTGAAATTTACTAGTGATTTCTGAGAGAAAATTGTTTATACACCACAAGGTTTTTTTTTCCCCCCCAGTGTACTTGTGGTCTGATCCCAGCTAACAAAAATCAGTTCTGACATTTTTTTTGTTTTTTTTATTCCCATTAGGTTATAAAATCATTATTTCTGAATGGTCTCTAAGCATTCAAAATGTCCAAAATGTTTTAACGTTAAGGGAACATTCCATTTATGGCAACGTTACTTTTGAATGCTCTCTGAACGTTCTGAAACAAGTAGTAACATTTAAATCTGAAACTGTCCAACTGAAATGTTCCATGAACGATGTGTAAATAACTTTTTTTGTGCTAATGTTTTGAGAACATTATTACAGACCAGATAACTTTGAAAGAACATTCTATTAACGTTACTGGAAAAAGTTTGTTTATAACTTTGAGAGAACTTTACCAGAATGTTATCTGAACGTTCACTGTTAGCTGAGATGTCCTTCATACCCAAAAACACTACCGAAGTCCTTCTGTGGTTTTCTGTGATTTTCGAGACGGTTGAAGTATGCATTTTTCTTAAATTGCTTTTCAGTGTTGCTGGCATTCAGGTTTAATATTGAAAAGGACAGAAGGTTAATTTTGAAGCACGTCTAGTATTGAACAGCAGGAAAACACATGAACCTGCCACTGCTTCTTACTGTAACCACAAGAGTAATGGACTGATTTTCTTTGTTTCTCATGCCTCTTTAAACACTTGTGAAAGACGTTTCACCATTAAAATGCTTGAGGAATTGCACTGGAATCTCTCGCTGTCATTTTTATTGCCAATCTCACCCTTGCTCACATAGGAAACGGGCTGAACGGTGATGTTTAGGATGGATGTCTCTGTGTGATGAGTTCTGCAGATTAGAGAAGAGAGAAAGAAAGAAAGAGTACATGCGACGGGTTGAGGTGAGCATGAAGATGAATGCAAAACTCCTTTCTGATTATTTAATCGAAGCGAGAGCTCTTCACATTCTCCTTTCATTTGCGTTCTCTTTGAAAGCCTCTTCTCTAAAGACTCATTCAGAAAGCACGCGCATCTAAGGTGCGTAGGTCTATATTTTAGTGTGTCAGTCCAGGTTAGTGAGCAACTAGAGACATGTATGCAAGTAAAAAGCAGTTCAAAACATCCATACTGTGACATTTACATCCACAGGATACTCAATATAGGACTGGATTTGTAGATTGGCATATTAATATACAAAATGTACTAATAAAGCCATATTGAGGCACACATTGCTGTTTATTAATTAGGGACTATAATGTAATTTCATGTGTCTCAGTAACTTCATTGATAACATTAAATAAATTTTTATCTACAATAAAATATACTTAAATTAATTTATGTTTCTGGAAGTTCTTGCATGTTTTAATAATAATAATAATAATAATAATAATTTGAGAAATGCTGTTTATTACATTGAATAATGTTCATATGTAAAAAAAAAAAAAACATTGTAAAAACATATTACAAATACAATATAAATTATAAATGAAATTATAAACTATAAATAGGTATAAAGCAGGTATAAATTATAAATACATTTATGAATACTGATAAAATAAAAAAATTATTTGTTGGATACATTAAAAATAATAAAAAAAATAATAAAATAGTAATTTAATAAATGCTGTTTATTACATTGAAATGTTTCATATGTAAAAAAAATACATTGTAAAAATATAAATGATCAATACTGAAAAATAAAATAAAACAATTATCGTGTATGCATGCATGTGTGATGTGAGTGTGTGTGTGTGTGTATGTGTTTGTGGGTGTGTATGTGTGTGTGAGAGAGAGAGAGTGTGAGTGTGTGTGTGTGT
>NW_015634018.1:220892-221431 GCF_001515625.1 Sinocyclocheilus rhinocerous | reverse complement strand
GTGTGTGTGAGAGAGAGAGAGAGAGTGTGTGTGTGTGAGAGTGTGAGTGTGTGTGAGAGTGTGAGAGTGTGTGAGAGAGTGTGTGTGTGAGTGAGTGTTTGTTCCTGTGGGCTACAGACACTCGTGAGTGTGAGTAATGCGGTGCATCTGTGATGGAGAGAGTAAACAGACAGAGAGATCAGACTGATGGATTACATTAACTGTGTGTGTCTCCCTGCAGGCGGCTCTCAGCGCACACTCCAATTCCCTCACCTGAGCGTGTGTGTGTGTGTGTGTGATACGCATCAGTCTACTGAGCTTCTCCATCAATCTGCACTCGGATGCATAATGAGTTGCTTGTTTCCACAGAGATGCCTGACGGCGCAGCTCTCCTCTGTTTGTGTCTGTGTGAGTGTGTGTGTGTGTGAGTGTGTGTGAGAGAGATAGTGTGTGAGTGTGTGAGAGTGTGTGAGAGTGTGTGTGAGTGTGTGTGAGAGAGATAGTGTGTGAGTGTGTGTGAGTGTGTGTGTGAGTGTGTGAGAGTGTGTGTGAGTGTGAGA
>NW_015634018.1:214642-220570 GCF_001515625.1 Sinocyclocheilus rhinocerous | reverse complement strand
ATATATATATATATATATATATATATAAGATATAAATCTAAATATGAAATAGTATTGATCAAAATGGAAACACATTATATAAAAATTATAAATACAATTTATAAATTATAAATATTTAATAGTATTGATGAAGTTTGTTCGAGTAATAGTAATACTAATAAGTAAAAATTAATGAATTAGAAAAATAAAAAATATTAACTATCCAAAAACAATCAAACAAATAGTCATTTGACCCAGTATTTGTGCATGTTGTATTATTTTGTGTGTTGCTTGTTGTTGTGCATGTCATGTGAACAGCACTGTGTGTGTGACTCATGGAGTTGCTGACTATGAAGGGCGTTCCAGATCATCCATCATCTTTATGATGAACATATGAGGAGGATGTTGCGTATGTATGCAGTGCGTTTCTCTAATGATCATCTTACAGCTGTCTCTATTTCAGGCGTGTTTATTATCTGCTGTGTGTGTTTTTGCGAGAGTGTTTGATTCTGATCGTCCTGGTTAAGACTTCTTGAGTTGGAATGTGAAAGGAGCAGGGGTCTAGAATCAGATATGAGGGCTTTATGGCGAATAATAATGATGATAAACTCTCTTGAGGCCGAACATGAGAGCGTCTCCTGCGGATGGATTAAGAGTGGGCAGCTTTGCTCTCTGAGCAGAGATTTATTGAGTCCTGAGATCCTCATCCATCTTCCCCATCGCCGCGTGCTGGATATATTTCACCCGGATTAAAGCACCCACACCATTCCCCAAAAACATAGATACCACTAACGTTTTTATTTTTTTATATATGTCGATCCAAACCTGACTTTCTTTCTCCTGCAGGACACAAAAGATGTGAAAGTGAAAGTGCTTTCAAGCTCCAGAAAGGTCAAAAATGCACCATAAAACTAGACAATATGACCCAAATTATAATAATAATTATAATATTCTGTTGCTCTGAAATCTTATTCATACTTGTGCATATTAAAACTTTAATTTGTCACAAGGCAAGCAAACACAAATGGCATTTGGCATAATTTATATATATATAATACAATATAATAAAATTGATAAACAGTAATTTTACATATTTTGGTGTACTGTATTAGAATATTTTATCATTAGCTTAACAGGAAACTATTAGTTTTAATTAATTTCATTTCATTTTCTATGAATATAGTAATATATTCAAGTATTAATAAATAAATACATATATGAAAAATTATGAAAATTTAGAATTATGAATAAATACATACATTAAAAAATATGAAAATTTAAAATCAAAATCATGAATAAATAATATATGAATAATTTTACTATTTATGTGTATATTGTAGTTTTTGCTTATTAGAATATTGTATCATGAGGTTATTAAGATGCTAACAAGATACTCTATTAGTTTTGATAATTGTGTTTTCTATGAATATAGTAATAACTTCCCTTATAAATAAATAGATATATGATAATAAAAAAAAATTATTTATTTTTTTCGTATATTCAATTATTAATAAATAATAGATATAATAATCTTACTAGACAAAATAAACTGAATCAAAAAATTTTAACTAATAAATAAAAATAATAATGAATCGTAATTTGAAAGCAAATGGAAAGCACAATGTTCAGGGCCATACAATTTGTTCATTGTACAGTATACAGCCTACAATGCACTGTACTACAGTATACAATACTAAAAGGGACAAAAATCAACGGAGTAAACATGTGATCAATGTGCTTCTTCTTGTCTTTGGGCTGGGTCAGGCCAGAGCACTTCGTCGACATCACAAGCAATATTGTCCCTCCTGAGGCAACGGGGGAAGAAGCCTCTTGTGTGCCGTATCCAGCCCTGACATGATTCCTCACCTATATCACCACAGGCTAAATCCATGGCTTGCAGCAGATTTACTCTGGTGTAGGGTTGTCTATCATATACTTTCCATCTCCAAGAGGAGAAAAACTCCTCAATCGGATTCAGGACAGGCGAGTATGGAGGGAGGTATTAAGTATGGAGGGAGTTCATAAACTGCCCATTGATGTTAAACCATTCCCTGAGCAGCTCGGTGGAAACTGACATTGTCCCACACGATCACATAGGCGGGAATGGGATTCTCATTTAGCTCTTGACCCTGCTGCTCTTGAACCTGCTGCTCAAATAAAATATATCTTAGATTGGCAATAAATCTTAGAAGGTGCTGGGTGTTATATGGCCCGAGTGTAACATGGTGATGTAGAACACCATGGTTGCTGATAGCAGCACAGATTGTGACATTGCCACCTCGTTGACCAGGGAATTCAACAATGGCCTGCTGTCCAATCATGTTTCGGCCTCTCCTTCTCCTCTTTGTTAGATTGAAGCCTGCTTCATCGACAAAGATGAAGTCATGGGGTCTGTCCAAGGATTCCAAGTCAAATATTGTCTGTGTAGAAATACAATATACTGTATTTAGAATTTTGTAAATCGTACAGAGACAGTGCTATACTGTAGAGTACAATTAGGCCTACTGTATGCACTTCTGATTCACATACATTGTATGTACTGAAGAGTAATGTCATTCACGTAGTATGTGTTAGTACTGTAGACAATCTGGATTACAGTAAATGTTTCTGAATGTACACTTACTTGCACATACTGAGCTCGCAGTTCTTTCACCCTTGGTGAGTTGCGCTCAAAAGGTACTCTGTATACTTGTTTCATTCGCATCCTGTTACGATGGAGGACACGGCCAATTGTGTTGTCTTGTAACACTCGTTCCTGGATTTCTCTGAGTCGTATTACATTATCTTGAAGGACCATGCCCACTATAACGGCCTCTTGCTCCCGAGTGAATATAGCTGTCCTTCCACCTGCATGTGGCAGCCTTGCAATTCTACAAAAAGTAGATGTGCAGTTACAAAAAATATTCATGCAGTACTATACATACAGTGATGGACTTTACAAATGTCTATTGAAAATTTGCCATTACAAAAATACAGTAGTATACTGTACCTGTTCTCTTCTCCGAATGTCCTTACTATGGTGGACACAGAAAATTGCTGCACAATTAGCTAAATGAGTTCAGGCAACTGAGAACTTTGTTCAGCCAGTGGGTTTTAGTGTTTTAGCAATCGAGAAAAACTGTAAAATTTGCTTAATTATCTCTTACAACAAAACATGGAGACAATTGGTGCCAAAAAGGAAAGTTCAATAGTTTTAACAATTTGCTATAACTGTAATAAAGAATAAATTATTATTTATTACATTACTGATGGCTCTGTTCCCTAATTGAATGTATTAAATAAATTCCTATATTCCTAGAAGATAAAACAAAATAGAATAATAAAAATTCTAAAAAAAAATTTAAATTACTTTATATATCTTGTTAGTATATTAAGAATCTGAGGACACAATATTTTTAATAAGCAAATATAGTATACACAAAAATGGTGTAAAATTACTTTTATCTGTATTATTTATTTTTATATATTTTTTAATCATATATTATTTATTAATAACTGAATATATTGCTATGTTTCTAGAAAATAAAAATAAAAATATTAAAATAATTTAATAGATTATTATTATTATTATTATTATTATTATACATTTGGCTCAATTTCTTCCAATCTTTTCTGTTGTGTTTCACTAAAGATAGAAATTTTGACAATTTTATTTTCTAGGAAATATATAGTAATTATTATATATTCAACTATTTGTAAATATCAATAATTAAAAAAAAAAAAAATTTAAATAAATAAAAATACTGTAATAGTAATAGTAAAAAAATATAAATTTTACACAATTTTTTTAATATACTGTATTTTTGCTTATTAGAATATTGTATTATTAAGCTAGTTAAAGAACAAACTTTTCTTTCTATTCTTTGGAATAATATGCTTTAAAGAATGATTCATGTTCTTAATCATGTGTATTCAGAAAGCCAATAGAGCCAATTCTGACTTAATGTTGACTTTAAAGCTCTGCTGTGATCATCCGGATGGATAAAAACTTCACAGACGTGATTTAGAGCGAATTGAAATTCAGAAACCGACAGGCTCGTTTAACACCGGTCAGACCTCATTCACGAGGGAGGCTCGTTTAAATATTAAAAGGTGTGTGAAGGTTTAACACTGGCAAACACATTCATTACAGCCTTCCTCTTTCTAATTATCTCTCTCTTTCTCATTATCATTAGTTTCTGTGAAACACACACACACACATGCTCGTGTGCCGTAAGTGAGATGAATGAATGATCGATGTATTGTAATGAGGTCATGTGACAGCAAGGTTTCAAATGTTAATCACTGCATACTTAGTATTCAGTCTAAAATACACAAGGATTCAGTGTCTTTTCAATGCATTTGTGTGAGATTGTGTTCAGTTTTTGCCAAAATGAGCACAATAATATTGTTGCATACTGTTGGAAAAGGCTGTGATTCCTGAAACAGGGAACAGAGCTGTCAGTAATGTCATGTTTGCTTTGTGTAAATTATTTTGAGGAGCAATTTTTATTTTATCAGGGATCATCCAAAAGTTTGGGGTCAGTAAGTTAATGCACTAGTTAATTCGTCTCAGTTTGGCCATTTCAGAGTATTTTTTGGCACTGGAAAGAATCTATATTCCTAGTTTCAATATTATTTGTTCTTCAGACATTAGTAAGTATCAGTTGTGTGCAAATTGACCAACATTTGGTTCTTGACCATTGAAAATGAATCAAATTCAACAATCTGGACATAAAGCTGCATTGAGATCCCCATATCTCTGGGATTGAACCATACAGGGCCTTAAAAATTAAGATTATAAAAGAAAAGTTTGTTAAGAGAATGAGGACAGGAACAACCAAATAAGGACACAGGGGCGTTACAGTTATAGGCATGCAAACTTTGGAAAAATACTATTTTTGGCACTCAGACAGGTATGTTCTGTGCAATTGTTTTGATAGAGGGAAAAAAGAAACATTTCTAGTTTCCATATTATTTGTTCTTCAGACATTTGTCTTTAAATACAATAATATCTGTTGTATGCAAAGTGACCCACATTTGGTTTCTGACCACTGAAAATGTGTATAATTTAACAATTTACTCTTGGAGCTACATTGAGATCTCAATATCTCTGGATCTGAACCATGCAGTGCCTAATACATGAAGATACCAAAAGAAAAAGTTTGTTAAGAACTAAAATCTAAAATGATATTTTAAGTGTATTTAATACTTCTTATGTTACAATCATGCAAACTTGGTGAAAAAGGTGCTTTTCCCCATTTTTGAACAATCACCATTGGCATGTAATGCAACACAGATTGCTAAAGTCAACAGATTTTATTAACAGACCTACCAATCTCTGTGTGAAAATAACATAATGATGCTGCCATCTTTCTGAAGTCATTTCTACCCCCTGTGATTTGGCTCCGAATCTCAGGTGAAAATACCAGAATCTGAAGTCATAACATATCTTTAGTACTTCCTGAGTTACAGGCACACAAACGTAGGAAAAATACTATTTTGGGCACCCAGAGAGGTGTGTGTGTTGTATGCTATTATTTTGATAGAGTGAAGCAAGCTACATTTCTAGATTCAATATTATTTGTTCTTCAGACACTCCTCTTTCAATACAGTAAGTATCAGCTGTGTGCAAAGTGAGCCACGTTTGGTTTTTTCCTATGAAAATGGGCAAATTCAACCATTTGGACGTGGAGCCACATTGAGATCTCCATATCTCTGAGACTGAAGCATTTAGGGCTTTAAAAATGAAGGTACTACAAGAAAAGTTTGTTAAGAACCAGATTCCGAAATCATATTGGGATATCTTTAGGACTTCACTAGTTATTGTCACGGTCAAGGTGTGTGGAGGCAGGCAGGATGACAAGGATTCAAATAAGGATATTTAATGTAGAGACAACAAGGCAGATACGGGTAGATGAGACACACACACACTCAGGGTAACATTCACAATAACCGACAAACTAGACT
>NW_015634018.1:210395-214197 GCF_001515625.1 Sinocyclocheilus rhinocerous | reverse complement strand
CATAATGCAACAAAGATTGCTAAAGTCAACAGATTTTACTAACAGACCTACCAATCTTTGTGTAAAAATAACATTATGATGCTGCCATCATTCTGAAGTTACTTTTAACCCCTTGTAATTTGGTTCTGAATCTCAGGAGAAAATTGCCATTTTGACCCCCCTCTAAAAAATAGTGAATTACTCAGTAAATATTCATCCATTGCATTTTATATTTTGTCTTTAATTACTATTTATGTTCGTCTTTCTTCAGAAAAAATATTAATAAAATCAGACATTTTAGACCGGTTTCTGAAATTGAGTTGATTTGACATGGAATGACCCAAGAGTTATTTTAAATAGTGATTGTATTTCACAATATTACTGTTTTTATTTTATTTTTGATCAAAGTAATGCAACCTTGGTGAGCAAAAGAGACTTCTTTCCTTTCAAAAAAATTAACGACTCCAAACTTTTCAATGAAAGTGCAAAAACAAAACACACAGCATTTCGTTCATTTGTCAAACACTTAAATCAATTAACAGGAATAAATACAGATGTCTGTAAGCTCCAGGTCACTTTATGGTCTGCAGAGCTGATTGTGCCACCTGCTTGTGCTAATCACATATTCACAGGGCCGAAGCTCATTAAAACAAGAATAAACCAGCGTTATTAAACACATTATCTGTCCCATTCTGTTCTATATTGTATGATTCATAAGCGTGTTTACTTCAGCTGTGGCATCAGAATGTGTCGTTCGTGCTACAGCTGTGACCCAGACGGGATCCTGAGGCTTTGCAGGTTATTCTGAGGTCGTTTTTTCCAACGTTTTCACTCAAAAAGTCCCATGTGTTGCTGTATTCACGCTGACAGACGTTGTGTTTTATTTTTGGGTTTGTTTATGGTAATACAGAAAGACGCGGTAGGATTCTTCGAGCATTTGCGTCTGCTGTCAGTCTGTGGAGTTTGCATGTGGACATTCATTATTGAAACATGCTGTCAGCGATTTTAATTTCCAAGCAGCAACAGCTCCTGCTGTAATTACACGGCAGACCTTCACAGAGATGTTTTTAATGGTTTTTCTCAGGTGGCATCATGGGAATTTACTCAGACCGCTGTGGGTTTCCGCTGTGCAGCTCAAGCTTGGCTGCTTTTCATGACTGTTACTGTTTCACTGTCAATAATACATGATATTTTCAAGCGTATGCCTCAGTGATATACTGCACACAAACCAGGACCTGATTGCTTAAGAAATTTAAACTGAGGTAGCAAACAGAAAGCAGAATTGCATTTGAATTAGAATGTAAGGAAGTTTAATTAAATTGAATTGAGATTCAAATAACTGTTTTAAGTCAGCTAACTTTGAATGTTGGCTTGACAAAAGTGATGGACGGATGGATGGATGGATGGATGGATGGAAGGGTGGATGGATGGATGGATGGATGATGGATGGATGGATAAATGATGGATGGATGGACGGATGGATGGATAAATGATGGATGGATGGATTCTGTGGATGGATACTGTAGATGGATGGATAGATGGATGGATGGATGGATGGATAAATGATGGATGGATGGATGGATTCTGTGGATGGATACTGTAGATGGATGGATAGATGGATGGATGGATGGATGGATAAATGATGGATGGATGGATGGATTCTGTGGATGGATACTGTAGATGGATGGATAGATGGATGGATGGATGGATGGATAAATGATGGATGGATGGATGGATTCTGTGGATGGATACTGTAGATGGATGGATAGATGGATGGATGGATGGATGGATAAATGATGGATGGATGGATGGATTCTGTGGATGGATACTGTAGATGGATGGATAGATGGATGGATGGATGGATGGATAAATGATGGATGGATGGATGGATTCTGTGGATGGATACTGTAGATGAATGGATGGATGGATGGATGCTGTAGATGGATGGAGGGATGGATGTCTCAATAGATCTTATGGATGGATGGATACTGTAATTAGATGGATGATAAATAGATATTATAGATGGATGGATGAATAAATGGATGATGGATAGATATTGTACATGGATGGATGTCTTGACAGATATACTCTAGATAAATGGATGATGGATGGATATCTTGATAGATATACTGTAGATGGCAGGGACGTGCACAGACATTTTGAGGGGCAGGGGCTCAAGTGGAAAAAAAGGGCACTTCTCATATTTATTATCTAAACAAAATGTTTAAATATGAAAACGTCTTAATGCTGGATTAGTTTCAGCTTTTGTCTTCTCCAGATGTTAACTGATGGACTGGAGTGCTGTGGATTACTTGTGGATTATTGTGATGTTTTTATCAGCTGTTTGGACTCTCATTCTGACGGCACCCATTCACTGCAGAGCATCCATACTATTTTTTTCAGTGTTTTTCATCAAATAAATGCAGTTTTTGAGAGCAAAAACTTTTTTTTTTTTAATCTGTAACACTTTACAATAAGGTTCCATTAGTTAATGTTAGTTAACGACGTATTAACTAACACGAACAAACAATTAAAAACACATGTATTACAGTATTTATAATCTTTGTTAATGTTAGTTGATGTTATTCACTGTTAGTTCATGTAAATTCACAGTGCATTAACTAATGTTAACAAGCACAACTTTTGATTTTAATAATGCATTAGTAAATGTTGAAATTAACATTAAGATTAATGCTGTAGAAGTATCGTTCATGCTTAGTTCATGTTAACTAAAGTAGTTAACCTTATTGTGAAGTGTTACCACGAAATCTTACCGACCTTATGGATGGATGGATGGATGGATGGATACTGTAGATGGATGGATGGATGGATGGATACTGTAGATGAATGGATGGATGGATGGATGGATGGATACTGTAGATTAATGGAAGGATGGATGGATGGATATATATGTAGATGAATGAAAGAATGGATGGATGGATGCTATAGATTATTCACTGAACGATAGATCACATCATATGCTGTGTAGGTTATGAATTCTCTTCAGCTCTCCTCAGTTCAGTGTAGAAACTCTGAGCTTTACCTCCGGCGGTCCCCTTGGAGCCTTGTGTGTCTGTCATGTGCTGCAGAGGTCATTTAGTACGTCCTCTTCACAGCGAGGGCTGGATTAACATTCACCGTCCAAAGAAAATTGCTTCCATTATGTGAACAGATTTATCAGTGTGTCCTCAGATGGACTAGAGGCCAGAAGAGTTCATCTCGACCCAAGCTAAATATTAAATATCTATATATTTTACAACTTCATATATAGAAGTTATTGAAAGAAATATGTAATGTAAAATATGTAATCAAGAAAAAAAGTCTCGATGGATAAATGGATAGATAGATAGCATGCAACATTTAAATATGTTATTATCATTGCATTAAATTGTAGTCTAGTGATGTGTTATGCATTAAGCACATTTCTGCAGTTGACTGAAGCTTTGTGTTTGTGTGTTTATCATCCTCTGTGAGCGTAGCTGTTTCTCTGTATTTCTGGCTGTAACTCCAGGCGCTGCAGGTCTCATTGTGCATGGAAAGCGTCTTCTCTGCCGCAGACGGTTAAATGCGTCTCTCCGGGCGATCTAGTGGCACCTGTTCACCTCCTCTTCAGCCTTTTATCGTCCTGTTCTTTTACAACAAAGCCGAAAGACAGCATAACAAAGCCAGTGTATGTTTGCTTCGAGAGAGAGAAATGCATTGTAGTGTGCAAATGTTTCCTGCCAGTGTCACGGTAAAACTTAAAAGTGTGTTTTATAAAGAGCCGTATTGCAGACCGCAGTGTGTGTGTGTGTGTGTGTGTGTGTGTGTGTGTGAGGACAGA
>NW_015634018.1:207765-210231 GCF_001515625.1 Sinocyclocheilus rhinocerous | reverse complement strand
GTAATCAGTTACATTACTTTAATAAAGTAATTGAAAAATGTACACTACTATTACATTTTAAATAGGGTAACTTGTAATCTGTAAGCTATTACATTTCCAAAGTAACCTTCCCAACACTGCTTATACCTGATATGTTCTAGTCATATTTCACCACAAAATCAATAAGGACCATTTAAGTCATTTTTTGAACCGAGCCAATATTTTCATGACCTTAAATTCAGTTTAACAATTACCACTATTATGTACTATCGTTTAGAAATTTGGGGCTATTTTATTTTTTTTATATATTTTTAAAGAAATATAGAAAACACCATATTTTTGTGAAAAAACTGAGATACATTTTTTCATGATTCTTTGATGAATAGAAAGTTTTGGTAACACTTTACAATAAGGTTCCATTAGTTAATGTTAGTTAACGACGTATTAACTAACACGAACAAACAATTAAAAACACATGTATTACAGTATTTATAATCTTTGTTAATGTTAGTTGATGTTATTCACTGTTAGTTCATGTAAATTCACAGTGCATTAACTAATGTTAACAAGCACAACTTTTGATTTTAATAATGCATTAGTAAATGTTGAAATTAACATTAAGATTAATGCTGTAGAAGTATCGTTCATGCTTAGTTCATGTTAACTAAAGTAGTTAACCTTATTGTGAAGTGTTACCACGAAATCTTACCGACCTTACACTTTTGCAAGGTTTTGCACCTCCTAAAGCATAAAACACGCTTAATAGTCTCGTTATAGTTTCTTGTTGAAAGAAGGTTTGAGATTCTGAAACGCTCTTCAGACCCAGACTGGGTAAACAAAGACATTTAGTCCTTCATCTCAGAGCAGAGCGGTCCAGACAGACACCAGAAAACACTCAATTTAGAGCTGATGTGGGCATTTGAGCAGCCTTAAACTGACTCGCAGCTTCTGAAGTCACACGGACTGCTTTTCTGGCACTTTATTGGGACTTTTTTCCCCGTTGCAACATTTCAGAACAGCCACAATGTCTCCTTTTGTGTTCCACTGGATAAAGAGAGTCATAAGCGTCAAACTTTCCCGTGTCAGTGGCTCTGCGAGTGTTTGAGGACAGTATCTCTGATGCAGTTTTTCTCTTAGCATGCAAACACTGCACTTCACAAATGATTACGTCAATTCACTGCTTCCCTCGACCCGATCCATTTCAATTCCATTGGCTTCTCAGTGCAATTAAAGGATTCTCCCTAGTGAGGCGAATCGAGTCTGTTCTCATTTAAACACAAAGATTTAAGCAGGTACTCTGGGAATAATAAAACAAAGACGGCGTATACTGTAATATTTACTGTTGGTATAATATGAATTTAATGAAATAGATTTTTCTCCATGGCTGACTCAAGTCTAACTCTATAATAGACTTTAAACCCAGCAGGAGATGGAATATGTGTGTAATAAAGATGATTGTTGGCAGGGTCTTCGCGAGTGAACTGAGAAAATGTAGCGGCCATAAATATTTCATACAGCTATGAAACTCTATTTTGTATTATTTTTGTGACGGAGAAAATAAATTAATTAAATATATATATATAAAATCTTTTTTTTTAATAATTGTATTTTTTTTAAGCCATGAAACTACATTTTGCATTATTTTGGTGGGGGGAAAAAAACAATAATAAAAAAAAAATTATAATAAAAAAAAAAATTATATATATATATATTCATAAAAAATTTAGGGTCAGTAAAAAATAAGAAAATTTTATTTATTTTAAAGAAATTAATACTTTCAGTTAGCAAGGACACATTAAATTGATCAAAAGTGACAGTAAAGACAATTACAGTTCAAAACGTTTTCTATTTCAAATAAATGCTGTTCTTCTGAACTTTCTGTTCATCTGTGAATCCTGAAAAATAAAACGCATCACAGTTTCCACAAAAATATTGTGCAGCACAACTGTGTTCAACATTGATAATAATCAGAAATATTTCTTGAGCAGCAAAGCAGCATATTAGAATGATTTCTGAAGATCATGTGACACTGAAGACTGGAGTAATGATGCTGAAAATACAGCTGCACATCACAGAAATAAATTACAGTTTAACAGATATTCACATAAATATATAAAAATAAATAAAAGCTATATAGACTTATTTCAAAAGAACAAAAAACTAATAAAAATGACAAAAACACTGAATAAAATCCCTAAAACTTTAATTGAAATTAACATGATAGCAGAAAATATAAAAAATTCATCCGTTCATCAAACCCTAGTCTTAGCATGTACTGTAGTATTGCTTACATTATGTGAACAGATTTATCAGCGTGTCCTCAGAAGCCATACGAGTCTCTCAACCCAATGGCAACTGCTAAATATTAAATATCTATATTTTACAACTTCAGATATACAAGTTATTAAAAGTTAGAATAAATATTTTAAAGTATATAAAACTTCCAAAGCAACATTTCTCATTTTCATTTAGTTTAACTTGATGTAC
>NW_015634018.1:207201-207682 GCF_001515625.1 Sinocyclocheilus rhinocerous | reverse complement strand
TAGACTTATTTCAAAAGAACAAAAAACTAATAAAAATGACAAAAACACTGAATAAAATCCCTAAAACTTTAATTGAAATTAACATGATAGCAGAAAATATAAAAAATAAGATGTAATTTAAAAAATATTTAAAACTTTAATTGCATCTCAATGATACTAAAATACTTTACAACTTCTCATTTTATTGTGAAACATATTTTAAATATTATATATACTTTAAAATGTATTATACAATTATTTATTTATTTTATGATTTTGCATCCTAAAGGGGAAAAAAAATAAAATAATAATATTTATATATACAGTATCAACTTCATTTTATTATTATATAATAATGTAACTTACAACCAACTTATAATGTTAGTCTTATAATAAAGGCAAAAATATTTCTTATAATAGAGAATACATTATAGTATCTTATAATAGAGAATAAAATAGCCAAAGTTGTAAAATAATTATATTTAATTATTTTACATTTAAA
>NW_015634018.1:204163-206066 GCF_001515625.1 Sinocyclocheilus rhinocerous | reverse complement strand
ATTCTATTATTATAAAAAAAAAAATATATATATATATATATATATATATATATTTCTAAAGCTCTATAACAAACACTCATGGTAAAATAATAATTTAAAATGTATTTAATAAAAAAAAAATTTTTTTTAAATCCAAGTATATTCCAAATTCTAAATAAAAATGCCGGGAATATTGCACTGGCAGAATATTGTAATCAAATGTTGATTATAATGTATCTTTTTTGTGAATTCATTTCTTCCTAGCAATATTCTACAATATAACAATATTCAATATTCATCTATAGCAGATTCTGGCCATGTGAACCGTCTGTCACAGGCTGATTTTTATCACATTTGTTTAAAAAAGATGTTTAAAAGATCTGAGAAACCATAAGAAAATAAGAAGAAGCTTACAAGACAAAAAAAATCAAAAGTCCTCCATAGCAGGTTAGAATTAACAAGGAAACATGCGTAATACAAATATAAAGTTTGTTCTCTTTATACGGGACCTTGATCAGTCACACAGTTAATTAAAGAGGTTAAGTGACTGAAAACTGAGTTCAGTTTGTGCAAAATAGCAAACCGAAACAACTGAGTGACATTCTTTTTGGAAAATTACCACATTCGTTTAAATTTGTTCGGCAATCAATGAACCATTTCTACATTCAGAGGCCGTTTCCAGAGCGTGAAAAGTTATTTTCCTCTTTCAGACTTTTCTTTTGTCTTTCTTACATCTCTGAGAGCTATATTTAGATATTCAGTGCTTTACAAATTATCATCTGTTACCATGACAATTACCAAACAATTACAAATTACATGACAAATTAAAAAAAACAATAAAAAAAATTAACAAAAAATAAGTAGGCCTTAGAATAAAAAAAATAAAAATTATAAAAAAATAATTTAACAATATTAAAATAATTTGCACAAATATTTTTAAAAAATTATTTAAAAGATAAAATAACTTTAAAGGACTAATTGGGGAAAATCAATAAATTATGATTAATTTACTGCCATTGCATGAATAATGTAATCATGCAATCAATAAAAAAGTAACTTTAATCTGATTACGAGTTTTTTATCATGTATTTTCTAATTACATAAATAAAATGTACTTAATTTCTGGAATGTGATTACATAATCCATATTACATGCAATCTTTTTTTTTCATGCAATTCACTTTTTGTAGATATGAGTGAGATGTGCAGTAAACATTTAAAATTGTGCATTTGATTTTGTGGCCTCTGTAAATTTAAAGGTCTAAAACTAAAAAAATAATAAAATATAAAAAATGCAAAATGCAAAAAAAACAACAACAAAAAACAAAAAGCAGACTATATTAAATCCTTTCTATATGTATATGCATCTTAAATAATCATCTTCTTATCTTAAATCATGTTGCATCTCCAGTAAATGTCTCTTGATTTAAGAGTATTTAGATATTTGTTCTGGAAAACAGGACAGAAATACTGAGGAAGAATAATGTTTTGACTGGAACACGGTGATTTCTGATGCATTTGCTCCCGTTTGAAACAAAAGCAGAGACTGTGAGTGAATTACTGCAGGGATGTGCCGCTGGAAACGCTGTCAGTCTTAAACGGCTGTCCTCTCTCATTCACCTCTTCCTCCTCCGTCTGCGCTGGAACGTGGGATGAAAACAAATCATATGGCAAACGCTGTCTGGAACATGTGACGCTGAATTCATCTGGACAATCAGGTCAATCAGGTTCCTCTGTGGGAATGAAGAGAGATATCTTTATCCAGAACCCCGACTGAGCCGCTCACAGCCATTTAGAAGAGGTGTGTGTGTGTGTGTGTGTGTGTGTGTGTGTGTGTGTGTATGTGTGTGAGAGTGTGTGTGTGAGAGTGTGTGTGTGTGTGTGTGTGTGTGTGTGTGTGTGAGAGAGAGAGAGAGAGTGTGTGT
>NW_015634018.1:193446-204079 GCF_001515625.1 Sinocyclocheilus rhinocerous | reverse complement strand
TATATATATATATATATACACTTTACACACACACACACACACACATATATATATATATTATATTTTATAGAAAACAATAATTATTCATTATTATATATTTGATAGAAAACTACATTAACAAAAGCATTAAAACATTAGCCTGAAATCTACTTGCAGTGCCTCTGAAATGAGTTTCATCTTCCTCTGTGTGATCTGCTAATAACATGTTCTCATGATGACTGTTATTATAATGACTGAAGCCAACAATCACAGATGATGGCGTAATTTTGCCTTCGACAAATGAAAAGCTCTGGTTCTCTTCTACATGGAGTTTGGTCTGGAGAACATGTTTAATTAAAAGTGATGGAAGTCAAATAGTCTTATTAATGAGAACGTCTTCATCTGCTGGAAGACAGAGCGCTGAAATAAACATGCCTCTGTGCCACTGAAAGCCTCTTCTGATTGGACGAGATTTAATTGCACTCTGAGTTGTTAAATCAAATAAATAATTAAATAGAAAATTAAACTATTAAAAATAATTCTTGTCAACTGAAATGAAGCTGAAAGAAAAACAATTATATATTACATGGAAAAACTTATTTTTAAAATTTAATTAGAAACTAATTAATTAAAATTAATTAAAATAGGGTATTTAAAATTATTTAAAACTGAAAGAAAATAAATTAAGGAAATATACAAAAATAATAATTAAAATGACAAAAGCACAATACAAAAACTTAAATTAAAATTAATCTAAATATATTACTAAATAATATAATAGTATATAAATAATACTAAGATAACGCTGTTGTGATAACTTTGTGTGCAGTTTAAAAATAAAATAAAAATAAAAAACAAACTTGGATTTTTTTTTTAAGGTGAAGTACTGGAATTACTAAAACTGATTCTGCAATAAACATTAAAGCCATGCAAAATAAAAAAAACAAAAACTAAAGACGCAAAAAAAGTAAAGTATAATTAAAAATATTAATACATTTCGTAATCGTATAAAAATAATACTGAAATAACGCTGTTGTGAGATAATTTTCTACAGATTTAAAACAAATCTTACAACAAACTTGATTTTTATGAAAAGAAATTTGTAAAAGCTAATAATAAAAATATTTTAGTACATAACAAAAGTACTAAAAATTTAAATGAAAACTGAAAAAAAATCTAAATATTATAATATTGCATAAATAATATTAAAATAACACCAATCCCAGAATGCATTGCAAGTTTAGTGAAAACGGACAAGCTGAGAGAAATATATACACATATAGATATATAATTCATTCAATAAGCTGCAAAAAAATGTATCAGAAAATAAACCCAGACTGGTTTTACTTATTATTTTTTTTCATGTCTACTAGCCAAATAAACAGATAAATGAAATAAGCAATTTGAGTTCAACTTTATTTTATTATCTTACCTGCAGTTACCACGGCGACGGAGACATGCTCTGTATTTGTGCAGCGAGCTCAAGAGGCTCTGGAGAAGAACTAATGTCTAAATATGGAATAAAACACACACAAAAACATGAATGAATCACAAAACGGCGGCATCCTATCATACGCTACCAGAATCCTCCTCTTCTCTCGCTCTCGTCTGCTGAGGCTTTTCTATGAACCTCAAGGGCAATTAACACAATCGCAGCGTCAAGCGGACGGCAAATGAAAACCGTGGCATGTGTCCTCCTGCTCAGGGTCAAAAGTCAAGAGAAGAGTAGACAGGGATTTCATTAGAAGACAGAAGAACCTTCGTAAATGCGTCTGTGTGCCGAGCATCCAAAATATCATACGCTACCAGAATCCTCCTCTTCTCTCGCTCTCGTCTGCTGAGGCTTTTCTATGAACCTCAAGGGCAATTTACACAATCGCAGCGTCAAGCGGACGGCAAATGAAAACCGTGGCATGTGTCCTCCTGCTCAGGGTCAAAGGTCAAGAGAAGAGTAGACAGGGATTTCATTAGAAGACAGAAGAACCTTCGTAAATGCATCTGTGTGCCGAGCATCCAAAACCAGATGCATTCTGGGGTAGAAAAGGCTTTCTAGTCTCCGGACGCTGGTTCTGTTCGATCCGTTGTGCTCGTTTTCCTAGTTCGAGGCGAGTACAGCTAATCTTTGAAAATCCACATTGATTTAAGCGCATAAATATTTTTATTTCATGAAACTCTCAAATGTGACCCTGGACCACAAAACCAGTCATAAGGGTCAATTTCTCGAAATTGAGAGTTATGCATCATCTGAACGCTGAATAAATAAGCTCTCCATTGAAGTGTTATTATGGATTATGGACTCTATGGTATTTTAGTTAAAAACGTCTTAATGATGGATGTGTTTCAGCTTTTGTCTTCTCCAGATGTTAACTGATGGACTGGAGTGGTGTGGATTACTTGTGGATTATTGTGATGTTTTTATCAGCTGTTTGGACTCTCATTCTGACGGCACCCATTCACATCCATTGGTGAGCAAGTGATGCACTATATTTCTCCAAATCTGATGAAGAAACAAACTCATCCTAATCTCAGATGACTTGAGAGTGAGCACATTTTCAGCAAAGTTTCATTTTTGGGTGAACTATTTGTAAGGTACAACTGGCACAACGAAGGTATCCAATGCTGGCTGAATATGTAATATTATTACATAACAATAATAATATTATTATTACCGGTATATTTTTCTCTTTGTTTCTCACAAAAGATTTTGACATGAGTTATATCAGGCAAGAACTTTAACAGAAAACGGTAATGCACTACTACTACTCTAGATCAGCAAAATGTGATAAATGGCCTCATGAAGAAATGAACTGCAGTGCAAAAAATATTTATTATTAGCATTAATAATCAGTATTTTTTCCCCCTCTAATTTCCCTTACTGGTTTTAAGCATAAACCTCACTCTACATTCAGTTAAATATATTCTCTGAAAACATGTCTCAAGCAATTTTGCTCATCAAGAAAATGACAGAGCTGTTTAGATAATTGACTGCGGCAGTGTGTTCTGTGTTGCATGTTGTTTTTGTACGTTTCTTCTATAGCTCTGTAAATAATGGCACCCTGCACAGGTTTGTGGGATGTTTCTGTGATAGCTGTAGCTCAGCAAGAACAAAAAGATAACAGGGAGCGCTGGAGGGAATCCATCTGTGTGTGTCGTTCCGGTCAGCATGACCTCCAGAAAGGACAGAATTACAGATGAGGTCAGTGTGTTCACAGCAGCAGCGACATCTCATTACGTCTGAAGGAATCAATCAAGACACGCCATTATTAGGTCAACATCATTTCATCCCCTCAGTAAGTGCATGAGAGCTGCTCATTGACGGCTGCAGAGTTAATGCATGTATAATTTGCATGTTTTGGCATGTTTAAAATTGAAACATGAAGTGGCCGTTATCTTTCTGTTCATATGCCTGCTGTGTTTAACCTGTGTCCATGGACATCAAAACGCTCCCGGCTCTTTCATTCTGCGGCGGGAAAATGGGACAAAAAAATTGTTGTGCTTTCGTAGTGTGAATGAGTTTGATCCTCCACCTGAATGCATTACTAGAGCAGTTCTGCATGAATTAGTGGTGCTTGCGAAGCACATACTACTACTTCTGTTTTCTGTACAAATTTTGGCACCAAATTGTCACCATCCCATAGACTTCTATTGGAAAATAATGCTATTGATATCTCTGGATCAGAACATTGTAGAGACATGGAGCTTGGCTCTGACTCATGCTAGCAAACAGAACTTCCAACATGCTACGCGTGCTAGCAGTGAGTAGCTATATGCTAATAGCGATTAGCTAATTGCTAAAACATGAAAAATCCTAGATAATTGTTAAAACATTGTAAGAACAAGTCACAAATGTGTTTGCATCACGCTAACAATATGCTAAATCATCCTAGCATCTCCTAGCCAAGCGTTAAGACATCTTAAGAAAATGCTAAAAACATAAGACAACGACATGTAATGAAAAGCTATGACAAGCTAGCATCATGCTAACCATGTTAGCATGATGCTAAACATATTCGCATCTTGCTAAAATCATGTTAACGACTTGTTAAAATTGTTCGCGTCTTGCTAAAAATGTACTAGCGCCATGCTAACACTATTAGCATGATGTTAACATGATGTTAACACAATTAGGGTTAGTGACTGCCTTGTGCCGAGCTGCTTCTAGTGTTCATAGTTTTAGTGATTTTATCAAACACTAAGTATTAGCCTAAACTTCAATATCATTATTTGAGATTTTAAAAGAACACCCTAGCAACCACCTGAACACCTTAGCAACCACCCATAACACCCTAGCAACCACCCAGAACACCCTAGCAACCACCTGAACACCCTAGCAACCACCCAGAACACCCTAGCAACCACCTGAACACCCTAACAACTACATGGGAACCCCTTAGAAGACCCTAGCAACTACCTAGCTACCACTCAGAACACCTTAGCATCAGTTTTTTTTCCACAGACAAACATCAGTAATGTTTTCAGAAAATGTAAAAATAAAATTTAGCCTAAAATCTGAGGTTATTTAATGTAAATCGTGAAGAGGATCAGATCAGACGTGTTTTTCATGCTTTATTTTTAATTTTTCTGTCGTCTGCACTAATGAGGTTGAGACGGCTTACTCATATTTCAAACCTGCTAATTTAAAGTAAACTATTGACTTTTTCCTAATAG
The DNA here is from genome assembly GCF_001515625.1 of Sinocyclocheilus rhinocerous. Lineage (NCBI taxonomy): Eukaryota > Metazoa > Chordata > Actinopteri > Cypriniformes > Cyprinidae > Sinocyclocheilus > Sinocyclocheilus rhinocerous. The sequence goes on along the minus strand of NW_015634018.1, from coordinate 199,432 downwards.
TAGATATTTTTAGTATTCTTTTTTAATTTTCAAATTGCATGATGAAAATTGTAGACAGTAATTTAATCTAGATTACTCATTTTACGTCATGTATTCTGACTACTTTTGGATTACTTTTAGATTACTTTTGACCAAACTTAAATTGTTATTTAAAAAAAAAAGAAAAGAAATAAAATAAAATACATGACCATTAACCAACATCAGAGAACATGCACATGTGTTGTTGATTTAATGAAACATTGAATCAAGAAAATATTTTAGGTCAAGAAAGTTTGGGAATCCTTGCATCACATTAATAATCACGAAAACAGGAACTACATGGTCAAAGTCTTAGTTAAACATTGACACTGTTTAGTAACTTGCATAATTATTCATCTCATACATGGCATAATTGACTGAGAAGTGCTTTTGTCCCCAGATGCATGGATTGCTAATTAATTTGCATGGCCATTTTATATTGTGAACACTCACTGTATTCAATATGACACACAATACAATTTTTTAGAAAGTAATAATTAGGAAGAATTAGGGAGAATAACTAAATTATAATACGTTTACTGCCATTGTGTGAATAATTTGTAATCATGTAATCCATAAAAAAGTAACTGTAATTTAATTATGGGCATTTTAAAACAAAATCTAATCTAATAACAAGTACTACATTTTTGGAGTCTGATTACGTAATCCAGATTACATGTAATCTGTTATTATCCAGCTTTGTTGTCAAAATGATAAAATATAGATGCTTGCATTGCAGAGATCTCAAGATATTCATTTATAAAAATAAAAATAAATCTAAGGACTAACTGAGAACTGATTGGATGCTGCAAAGCAGGCACGATTCCCCGAACCCTAAATGATCCTGCTGCTTCCACTAATTTGGCCTTGACAGATGAAGAAAAACACACGAGTAGTTTCTAAGCAGATCAGAAATGCTGATAATAACAAATGGTTTCCTTTGGAGAGCCAATATATAGCCTTCATGACATGCATGTATTAGTACACGAGTACTGCATCAAAACACTTCAGTAGAGGACAATGACTAAACATCTGCCATACAACACTGATCAAATGCAAAGAGGATTTCACAAGTACACCATTAAGAGCTTGAGAGAGAGAAAGAGCACATCATGTGCATGTCAAGCACTGGGAGAAATCTCTCATGTCACATCTCTGAGAGTCTGTCGTCGTTTCCATGCAGTTGACGGCACCGTCTTTACTTACAGAAAGCACCTTCGCAATCTAAGCGGTTAAAGCAGCACTATGTAACTTTTTCTGTGTTCAAAATTTGCAAAATGTATATAATGAGCGAGTACATCATGAATTCATCTTCCAAACCGCATTTTTTGTCTTCTTCCGAATCACTATAATTAGGGATGTAACGATTCACTCAACTCACGATTCGATTCACAATTATTATTATTTATTTTTTTTACTGAGATTTAAGACAAATTATAAATTAAATGTGTCCTTTTATTATTGCTTGGACAAAATGCTGCACATTTCTTTGTGAAATTGAAATATAACACTATAATAATATACTAATATAGCACTTGCATATTACTGCTCTTTTGTTGGTTTTGATTGCTTCTATTGTCCTCATTTGTAAGTCGCTTAAGCTTGAAATTTTCCAAATTTGGATAAAAGTGTCTGCTAAATGACAAAATTTAAATATAATGTAAATGTAAATAACAAAACTAAATTGAAATTTTAAAACAAGCCCCAAATCAAATAAATAAGTAACACAAATAAAAGAAATCTCTTCATATAAACAAACTAAGGCTTTGTCTGTGCTCTTTCCATTTAAAATTAGAGGCAACCACTGCATTTTAATCACGATCCAAACAAAGATGCTGCATACATGCAACATGAGCAGTTTTTAATCTAAATTAGATTGCAAGCAAAAACAGAATGGTTTGTGAAACTATGCATAAAAATATCTGCATGAAACTGTAGCCTGGTCGGGTCGTCACCGCTGCGGAGTAACACATACCTGCGTGAATCGCCATAGACATAAACTTAGAGAAGTAGCTCCGGTTGGAATGTTCTTCCGCGGGATGTGTGCAGTTCTGTTTATTAACCGCTAGAGCGCCAAAAGTTACACAGTGCTGCTTTAAAGTAGCCTACTCTGTAAAAAGTATTTTGAAATCATACAAGTCTAAGGATGAAAACTGAAGCTTCTTTGCACTTCTGTTGAAAAACGGCCAGGTTTGACATCATGTCATCACATAAATTGGAAAAAATTTTAGAAATGTCATTGAAATTGGACTTTAGTTACTTTAATCCACTTTTTGGATCTCCCCGTTTGATTTTTAAACTGCTTAAAACACAGTTAAAACATTTATTTCTTGAAATTTTGTGATTTATTTATTTTTTCTCATTTAGGGTCATGAACGTGCATGCAACGTTTTGACAAATAGATGCGTTTTGGAAAGGCTGTACAAATTTTGCTGACTAAGACGTGTTTGGAGTCAAATTAACCTCTATTGGTTTGCATTCAATTGGTCAAAAATCAACACTTTGAAAAACAGCAAAGAAAATGTTTATTGCAGTTTGTCAAAGACAAAAATATGATTATTGGAGTACATTTTACTAGAAAATACTATTTCGGTTTTTCTACTCTCGTGTTTAATTCAATGTGTAATGTTTAATTCTGTTTCTTTGTAATTATTTGTAAAATTTACTAGCAATTTATTAGATAAAATAGTTTCTACACTAAATTTGGTGTACATGAGAACATAATTTAAGACTCAGATTTTAATCAAAAATTAATGACACTTTCTCAGTTATCAAAGGAGAATTTACTGTTTTTTATATATTTGATTTTCAATTCTATTTGAGTAGCAACAAATGCTATTTACACTAAGTATAAATAATCGTAATACTAATAACTCTATTAATATTTGTAGTCATTTACACCTCAGTGTGCAAATAGTCACTACAAATAAAAAAGTGTTTATTTTGTGCCTGTAAAGCTAATTTTGAATATAAATCAAACTGACATCAAACACAAAGGGAGTAACTATTGTTTTAGAACACAATATGAGTTTGTAATTTCTCATATTTAATATTCTTTTTTAGTCTGCAACATGTTACAATACAGGTTTTCTGTCTTTAGTGTTTCTCATAGTGTTGATTTTTTGGGTGAATTGCACTGTAAAAGAAAAAGATCTTTCAAATAATTCAAGGATAATTGAAGTATGTTTTACAAGAAAGTACTATTTCAGTCTAGTTTAGTTCAACAGGTTACGTGCCATTTCTTCGTCAATATTTGTGAAATTGGAATTTCGGAGAGAAAAGTTTTTTTTTGCAGTGCGTATAAAAACCAATGCGGCCAATTTGACAACATTGAAAACAAACTTTAACCATATGCATGCAAAATACTGATGACATCACCATGCACTCAAGCGCAAACACTGTTCTGTCCAATCAGATGCTCTCTAGAACGAGAAAGCCCCGCCCCCTCATGCCACCTGCCTCTGATTAGCAACAACTTCCTTTTTCAACATGAAAAACATCACGTTTTTAAGTTAGTGGCGTCACTGTCTTGCGTGGTTTTGAAGCAATCCTTACATAGTCAACTAGTCGAATAATGTTCTCTTATGAATAGACATAATTCTATGTATCATAGTGAATCAAGATTAATGAAAATATCCCACAAGAGATGCTGAGGTCTGTGACTGTCAGTACAGCACTCAAAGCAGAAATGTTGCTCATTTTACAGCATTATTTTTCCCCTACCAAACCCTTTTTTAGGTCATGAACCACTGATTGAGGACAGAGAACGCCTTAAATAGTCAAACAATCTCCAAAATAAAATATCTCTGTTATTTTTTTATCCTTAAATCAGACGTACAACCCATTTTTTAGGTCGTGAGCCACCAGAAACGTCCTAAGATAGACAAACAAAACACGCCTAAATCCAAAATCTCTCTAATATTTCCGAGACACAAATATTTATCCCTAACTTCAATTCGTTTCACGAGCAGAACAAACAGCTGGAGGTCTGTTAGTCAAACAGCTAAACTCAACACCTAAAACCTGTAAGTCTAGAGGGATTTGAACGCTCCCTGGGGCACAAGCATGATGCTCCCTAATGAGTGTGTGAGCGGATAGTGAACGTTGCTTTTCTCTTACAGGTTCATTTCACAGATGGCATTTCCGCTGAGGTTTTTGAGGGGTTATTTGGCGTAAATGGCATACGTGTCCTTATGGTGTGGCTCTCGAGTGCATCCTAATTTCACATGCTATGCTTAATGGCTGGTTGCATGAAGGGTTTCTGGTTGTAATCAGCGAGATGTGCGTCCACATACTCATTACCAGAGGAGACGCACACATGCGTGTGTCATTAGAGCGGATTTACCGCTGCACCTGCATGATTGCAACGCTCCCTGCATTATACATTACATGTGAAAATCAACACAGGGATCTTAAAATAGCACATATCTGGATGAGCGTGACACTGTGCACCTCAGTGCATTGTGGATTGATTGCCTGCTGAGACCAATGTGTTCAATTTATCGATACGGTTCAGAAAAAACACAGGCTGTGATTGAAAACACTTCCTTCTCATCAACGATTTGTGTCATTTCCTCTGATTAACTGGCATGAAGTCTGAAACATTTCATCTTACTGACCTGTAAACCACAGTTTTTGTTTTAACGTGCCCTATGGATATAAAATATAGCAAAATAATGGAGCAGGATGCAAAAAAAAAAAATCTTAAAAATGACATTTGAAAATATGTTTTCATGCTATTAGTGCCTCAATCAAAAGATTGGGATGTTATGAGTGTGAGGTAATACTTGCATGTTTCTTGAGCAGCAAATCAGTATATTAGAATGATTTCTGAAGGTCACTGAAAGGGATCCCTGGGTATTAAGACTTGTATGGCTTAATATAACGTAAATGATGTCTCTTCCTGAAATATGTAGTAGAAGACCCATTAAAGATTTATGTTATTTTAAAAATCACATCGTTTTATACATATTTTGGACTATGGGGGGGCGCCATTATTCTGATGACGTAAAATGGTTGCACTCGGTGAGCTACTGCCGCTACCTGTTGCTAATTTTACCACAACCCAACTCGGAATAGACAACTCGGAAAATAAAATACTGTTATGATGACCACAGCTACTGAAAGAGCTTACAGGTGGAGATGGATAAGCATAGGCTTAAACCAAATGCTGTACCATCGATTTTTCCCCACATGGAGTCTAAACGCCCCGGATCTCGAGGAAAATCTGCGCTGAGAAACTCCTCTAGCGGCCGCGCGTCATGATTAGCATCGGCATGTTTACAGGATGACATAGCGTTTCTCAGCCGTTTGTAAGCTCTTTCAGTAGCTGTGGTCTACTAAAAGACTCAAAGGCATCAGGACTAAAGTGGAGTGAAAAAAGAAGCGGGTCTTTAGGAAGTTTTATTCGTCCACAGGCATCTTCCCATTCTTTTCTCCTCTTCTTGTGAAGTCTTGCATTGCTTCTCTTGTTGCCCTTCGACTGAAAATTACAACCAAAAGTCACACAATGTGATATCGTATCAGTATTTTATTTTCTGAGTTGTGTATTCTGAGTTGTGTTGCGGTAAAAAGCCAAAGACTATAGAAATAAACGCCAGTAGCTCACTGAGTGCAACCATTTGACGTCATCGACGCAGAATGTACTGTGCACATAAAATAATGGCGCCCCCCATAGTCCAAAAACCATGTCGATTTTTTTAAATAACATACATCTTTCATGGGGTTTCTACTATATATTTAAATAAGAGACATCATTTACGTTATATTAAGCTATACATGTCTTAATACCCGGGGATCCCTTTAAGTCGCTGGGGTATATTTGTAGCAATAGCCAAAAAACCATGTATGGGTCAAAATTATCCATTTTTCTTTTATGCCAAAAATCATTAGGCTATTAAGTAAAAATCATGTTCCATGAAGATATTTTGTAAATTTCCTACCGTAAATATATCAAAACTTAATTTTT
>NW_015634018.1:190080-191938 GCF_001515625.1 Sinocyclocheilus rhinocerous | reverse complement strand
GAGTTGTGTTGCGGTAAAAAGCCAAAGACTATAGAAATAAGCGCCAGTAGCTCACCGAGTGCAACCATTTGACGTCATCGACGCAGAATGTACTGTGCACATAAAATAATGGCGCCCCCCATAGTCCAAAAACCATGTCGATTTTTTTAAATAACATACATCTTTCATGGGGTTTCTACTATATATTTAAATAAGAGACATCATTTACGTTATATTAAGCTATACATGTCTTAATACCCGGGGATCCCTTGAAGACTGGAGTAATGATGCTGAAAATACAGCTTTGATCACAGGAATAAATTACAGTTTAACAGATATTCACATAGAAAAAGGTTATTTTAAATAGTAAAAATATTTCACAATTTTACTGCTTTTGCTGCATTTCTGATCAATATATCAGCATATTAGAATGATTTCTGAAGGACACTGAAGACTGGAGTAATGTTGCTGAAAATTCAACTTTGATCACAGCAATAAATTACATTTTAACAGATATTCACATAGAAAACAGCTATTTGAAATTGTAATAATATTTCATATTTTTACAGTATTTTTGATCAAATAAATGCAGCCTTGGAGAGCAGAAGAGACAGAAACACTTAAATTTTTCCAAACCTTCTGAACGCTAGTGTAATTCTGAATGTTGCACTGTGTTTTCGTGCCAAAGTCTTTGAGGATTTCTGAAGGCTTTAATGGTTTTTCTGCATATTGGATGTTTCAATGGCCTTTCTGTGGAACATTGATAGTACAAAACAACATGCAGCCTCTGGCAAATTACATAACAGGCATTTAAATATTATATGCTTCATGCCAAAAACCTCACTTTTACTTGCAGTTGAGTCCTGCTTTAATCCAAAGTGTGCAAATGCTGTCAGTCACGTATATAACGTCAAAATAACAAGGAAATATTACACACGAAACTGTCGAGATGAGTGGCAAGCGGTTTAGCTTCTGTAATGTCAAGAAATGATGCGATGCGTAAAGTGACGTTTCATATCAGAATATAGTTGCGCACTGGATTGTACAGGACTGTATAACTAGCATTAGTTACTGTATAAAATATTGGTAAGATTATAGAAAGGCTGTATTACTTACAACAGCAGGCTAAAATAAACGATAAATAACATTAGCAAACAGCACACAGGGCCTCAATGAAAAGCAAAGACGTTTCAGAGGTGGAAAAATCTATTAAATTCTAATGAAAGACCATAAAGACTAATATTATTGTTCTTTATACTAATGTGCACTGATGAATCTTTCACAATAAGACCAGGAGCATTAATTAGGAAAGTAAATAGTCAAATTTTCAAATGAAAAACACTTGCTTGTGGTAAGAATTGGGTTAGAAGTCCTTATAATGGAAATAATACTCTTTAAAAGAATGTACTTAAGTGTAATTTTATAATTACTTCTATTGTCTTTGAAATATGGTTAAAGTGTGCTGATGAGAATTTATAGTAAACTAAAATATACTTAATTTCTATTGAAACATCGTATTTAAACATTTGTACATTTAAAACACATTAACTTTGAATGTAATCAAACAACACACTACAGTAAAAATTATGTTTTAATGATTTTAAATATATATTTATACATTTACATTTTTGAAATATATATTTGTAGAAAATATATTTAATATTTTTATATTTAGTTTATTTTTAATTATATATTTAGGAAATATATTTATTTAAAATATATTTTTAAACATTTCAGCAAATCTTTTTTTTGTTGTAAATTTTAAATATATATACAGTATACTGTATATATCAGCATATTAATCAAATTATTAAGCAAATCAGCATATTAGAATGATTTCTGAAGATCATGTGACACTGAAGACTGGAGTAATGATGCT
>NW_015634018.1:184090-186528 GCF_001515625.1 Sinocyclocheilus rhinocerous | reverse complement strand
GCTTTTGCTGCATTTGCTGCATTTCTGATCAATATATCAGCATATTAGAATGATTTCTGAAGATCATGTGACTGGAGTAATGAATAAATGCAGCCTTGTAGAGAAGAGCATGCTGAGTCTCAGACAAAGATAAAGGACAGTAAAAATCACAGTGTGGAATGAAAGATTGTTCATTAATAATTTCTGATGTCCTCAGGTGCATCATGAATATCCTCCTCACGTGCTTCAGAACCTAATAACATCCTCTGAATTATGGCATAATGCATATTTTGCTCGACTCTCACCTCATGTATGACACAGACAAGGTAAATAAACCACATCGAAACACCTGAAGGCAACACGATTCTAATATATATTCCAATGCACATATATATATATACAGTATATATATATATATACACAAACCCAACATCCGTAATAAACAGCTCTTTAAACACTGAGTAATGATGCTGAAAATACAGCTTTGATCACAGGAATAAATTACAGTTTAACAGATATTCACATAGAAAACGGTTATTTTAAATAGTAAAAATATTTCACCATTTTACTGCTTTTGCTGCATTTCTGATCAATATATCAGCATATTAGAATGATTTCTGAGGATCATGTCACACTGAAGACTGGAGTAATGATGCTGAAAATACAGCTGCGCATCACAGAAATAAATTGCAGTTTAATATATATTCACATTGAAAACAGCTATTTGAAATTGTAATAATATTTCACAATTTTTACTGCATTTGTGATCAAATAAATGCAGCCTCGGTGAGCAGAAGACTTCTTTTAAAAACACCAAACAATCTTATTGACCCAAGCTGAGAGTAAGAATGATCAAATCAGATAAAACATTTAATAAACAAACATTGTGCAGAATAAATAAAACCATTCGGTAATGATGTCAATTTGTGGGATGGCACACAAAGGTTTCAATACTCTGACTGCGTTTCATTTATGTTGCAGAACAAAAAGTCTCTTCAAGTGACGTTCACCACAGACCTTAATTTACTCCTAAATTGAAAAGCGTGTCTCGAGGGAATCTCTGGCTCGGATGCTAATTCTCCTCAGGGTTTAGGACTCAAAACTGAGCTCTGTTGTTTCCAGTTTGTCATTCATAGTGTGTGTGACGAGATCATGTGTCTCTGTGTTTCCAGCCAAGGCTTTTTCCTCGAGCAAGAGAGACTGATTACCTGGAATTGGGAATGAGAGCAGTGTCAAGATACACTTTTACAGATTACACATAGAGTTTGTGACTCCAGACGCATAAAACTAATACAGCTATGAAGGAACTCACTTCTGATTGCGTAATGACACTATTGACCAATCACAATCATGCACTGCAGAGATGCTTTCTGATTGGACAGAATGATTCAAGAACATTTTCAAACAATGTTTCAGTAGCCATAAACGTTCGTTAGCAAGGTTATTTTAGTTAAAAGCTAACTACTTCCAATAATACTAATAATAATAATAAACAGTGCAACATTTTTCATTTTCATTTAGTTAATCTTGATTTACTAAAACATCTAAAACTAGAATGAACATTAATAAAAATAAAAAAAAACTATATAGACATGTATATAAAAAAAACTAACAAAATGACAAAAAAACAATAAAATTACTAAAACTTTACAATTAAAAACAGAAAAATTAAATCTAATTCAAAATATTAATAAAAACTATACAAGTCTCTCAATGATACTAAACTAACCCTGCTAGTTAGTCTAACTTAGTTACTCCTGAGTTAGTAACCATAACGACAGCAATTAGTGAACTTCGCAAATAATTATAGAAATGGCACGTAACACAAAATTGATGATCAAATTTTTATTTATATTTTTAAAAAATATTTATAATTTATTATATTTATTTATTCATTCATTCATTCATTAATTCGACAAATTAATTTCCATAAGTTTTCCAGTCTGATGTGATAGATAAAAATTAGAAATAAATAAACAAACAAAAACTTATAATACTTTATAGAGATTTCACTCATAAAAACTCACATCTCTTCTTTTAAATGTACAACTAAAGACTTTTCCAGCATAAAATGTAATTATTTTCAGACACAAATGACAAAGAAACAGCAAGAAACATTGACTTAAACGTTACATTTTGAAGTAGAAAGACTGAAATTGTATTTTCTTGTAAAACATACTCTAATAATCTTAATTTACAACTTTGAACAATACTTTTTTTTTACAGTGAACCTGTCAATATTTGAATTTATTATAGATTTGCATACAAGAATTGCTCAGAAACAGTCTTTAAGATTGATGTGTAAGCCCCAAAAACATAACTTAGTTTGACTAGAAATTCACTGATTATGTTTCCATGTAATTAATTACCACAGATGCCGCAAATACAATTGTGCTTTAGTGTTATTGCAGATCTTTCTGTGAATGCAACAGGCTTTTGTAAATTAGCACTATTAGCAC
>NW_015634018.1:181171-182940 GCF_001515625.1 Sinocyclocheilus rhinocerous | reverse complement strand
ATTTAATGTTTTATTTTCTGTTAATTTAAATATATATTTAGAAATGTTATTAATATTAAAAATTATTTATTTTTTATTTAAATATACATTTAGAAATATTTTAGTGAATATTATTATTATTATTTATTCAATTTAACCAGGTACCACACCTTTTGACAGGTTTTCAGTTTGCTGTGATGGATAACAAATTGTAAAAATAATTTATAAAGATTTCACTCATAAAAATTAATTTCTAGCCCATTAAAAATATTCATTCATTCATTCATTAATTCGACAAATTAATTTCCATAAGTTTTCCAGTCTGATGTGATAGATAAAAATTAGAAATAAATAAGCAAACAAAAACTTATAATACTTTATAGAGATTTCACTCATAAAAACTCACATCTCTTCTTTTAAATGTACAACTAAAGACTTTTCCAGCATAAAATGTAATTATTTTCAGACACAAATGACAAAGAAACAGCAAGAAACATTGACTTAAACGTTACATTTTGAAGTAGAAAGACTGAAATTGTATTTTCTTGTAAAACATACTCTAATAATCTTAATTTACAACTTTGAACAATACTTTTTTTTTACAGTGAACCTGTCAATATTTGAATTTATTATAGATTTGCATACAAGAATTGCTCAGAAACAGTCTTTAAGATTGATGTGTAAGCCCCAAAAACATAACTTAGTTTGACTAGAAATTCACTGATTATGTTTCCATGTAATTAATTACCACAGATGCCGCAAATACAATTGTGCTTTAGTGTTATTGCAGATCTTTCTGTGAATGCAACAGGCTTTTGTAAATTAGCACTATTAGCACAATCCGGCTGCAGCGATCAATAAAACCAATCAGGAAACCCATTAATGTTGTTTAGCGAGAGGTTTTTGTGTAAATATGTGAGGAGATGGACTGGGATGCATTTCTCAGAGTAGTTTAACAATGTGCACGACTGAAGTCCAGGGTGCAAGGATGTTGAGCGCCACCTTTTGGCATCTTGTGTCACTACAGCATCCACAACAGATGGAAAAATATAGAGATCAAGACCTAATGATCACATTATTATTATTAAAAACAAGTATATATTTATTCACTTCAATGGCTTCTCCAAGCCTATAAAACACAAATACAAGCGTCACTTCTCTGAAAATATTTTTATTCGTAAGATCTTGAGTTCTACAAATATAGACTTCCCTTACAAAATCAAATTATTTACAAACTCATCGTCTGTCACAAAAAAAAAAACATTAAAAAGTAGTTAATTTCGCATATAGACTTCAAGATCGATAACAGAGCTCTGACATTTGTTATGTTTCCACAAGCATTACATTTATTGTCATTTACTCAACCTCATGTCGCTCCAAACCGGTTTCATTTATAGAAAACTAAATAAGAGATATTGCACAGAATGTCCAAGCTGCTCTTTTCCGTACAGTGAAAGTGAATGAGGACGGATGCTGATGATCATTACAGTCTCATAAATTTGGTTCATGAGTCTCAAATGTCACACTTTGGCTCAATAATCATTTTTATTGTGATTTTTGGAGCCGTTCACGTCAAAATCCAACTTTACTGCATGGAAACCGAAGCTCAGATATTCTGGGTTTCATAACAAAAAGTCAGATGGGCATATGAGGGTTCATCTCTCAATTCTTGAGTCAGATATTGTTTCTTTTGTGGCTTGATGCAACATTTTGCTTGTTTAGACAATAAGTTGAACAGGACGTTGAACAGGACGTTGAACAACTTCATTGAACAGGAAGTTGAACAACTT
>NW_015634018.1:177669-180564 GCF_001515625.1 Sinocyclocheilus rhinocerous | reverse complement strand
AATACGTCATTAATAGCGGTTCACTTCCGTGATTTGGTACGATTGCGTTCACATCAGCAGCGAACCGTACCAGAGTTCACTTGAACCGTACCCCAGACCACCCTTTTTAAGCGGACTCGGGTACGGTTCGCGGGTGCGCACCAGAGTACTGAATACTGAACTCTGACGTCAATCGAACCCGGGTCCGCACCAAAAGTGCTAGAGTGAAAGCACCCTTAGTTGAACAGGAAGTTGAACAACTTAGTTGAACAGGAAGTTGAATAACTTAGTTGAACAGGACGTTGAACAGGAAGTTGAACAACTTAATTGAACAGGAAGTTGAACAACTTAGTTGAACAGGAAGTTGAACAACTTAGTTGAACAGGAAGTTGAACAACTTAGTTGAACAGGAAGTTGAACAACTTAGTTGAACAGGAAGTTGAACAACTTAGTTGAACAGGAAGTTGAACAACTTAGTTGAACAGGAAGTTGAATAGGAAGTTGAACAATTTCATTGAACAGGAAGTTGAACAACTTCATTGAACAGGAAGTTGAACAACTTCATTGAACAGGAAGTTGAACAACTTCATTGAACAGGAAGTTGAACAACTAAATTGAACAGGAAGTTGAACAACTTCGTTGAACAGGAAGTTGAACAACTTCGTTGAACAGGAAGTTGAACAGGAAGTCGCTGTGTTTTGTCTCTCAGCTTGAGGAATGTAGTTCTTCAACGAGCCGAACTCAGAAGAACAAACAAACTCAAAGACAGGCGGAAAGGCCAGAAGGCCTGCTGTTATGAAGACATGAAGGCCAGTCTTCACGTGTCTAGCGAGGTTTCATCAGACAGTCTGTCAGTCGTCCGGTTCGGTCACGCACTGCTCCACCATCTCCCGCAGGCTGGGGTTCTCCATAGCGGCCGCAACGCGCTCCTTATCATTGATCTGTTTGTTAACTGTGAGAGGACAAGTCAAGAGACACAACATCACACTCAGACAATCTCCAGACATCCTCTCCATACTGAACTGTGCCAAATCAAGCAGATGCTCAAGGAATATTTAAAGATTAACATCAGTGACTAGTAATCAAACCTAGCTGAACAATTAAACAAAGCATTAGTTTTCCCCTTTTGACGGTTGTAACAGTTTTGTCAAAGGATGATAAACATCCATCCAGTAGTTTTGGATGAAAATTCTGTAAAATAATTGTTTGTTTAATTTTAATGTCTATTTAATTTCATTTTTATGCATCATTTGCCATCATTATATTTGATTATTTACAATACAATAATATAAAAAATAGATGTATTAATTGTGTGTGTATATATATATATATATAATTTAATTTAATGACTGCAATAAATAAATAATATACTTAGTCAAAATCTACGAAAAGCTTCGTCTATGTAAAGGTTACATTTTTGTTTTATGTTTTAATGAATTATATAGTGAAAATAAGCATGTAATTGCAGTAACTGTGTGTGCATATTATTTGCAGTAATTCCAGCGTTGCATGACGGTTGCACTCGGACACATTTAGAAACCCTGAAAACAAGCTTCAGTGGAGAACGTCTGAGCCTCACTCCAGCGGCAGAAAGTGCTGTAATTAACACTCACTGTCCTCCTCGGTCGAGTGCGTTCCCTCCGTTATGTAGATCTCCAGCTGGAAGGGAATAAAGCGAGAGAAAACGCCATCAGAGAGAAACAGAAAGTGCTCCGGACAATGACTGTCGCTCGAGCTTTCATCAGCTCATTAAACCCTCCACGGCAGAGACCGTGTGCTCTCCTAAAAACACAATCCAGAGAGTTAATGATGAGGACGTACCTTGTGCTTGAACGGCAGGCAGCGCTGAAGTTTGACCTGTAAGCACAGACCTGCAGGAAGAGGAAATAACAGCTTAATCAGCACCAATAATGAGGGTGTGTTTACACGTCTGTGTGACTGACAGGGGTTAACGAAACTCTCCACATATCCACTGGAGGAAAGAAACCAGTAGTGCATCTTGAGTCCAATTCTGAGTTCAAGAAATTATAATAGAGCTTCACTATGGCCAGAACTGACCAAAGCTGTCGGTTTTATGGCGTTTTGAGACACATTCATCACTAAAAACATACAAACAAGGTCAAAGAAAATGAGATAAACATGGTTCGTGCAACATTGTGATTTCTGCTGAGTTATTGGCTGCCGAGTGCAAAAAAACATCAAAACTGTCACCGTTCCTACTCCATATGTGTCTCGTAAATAATTCAGAAAATACGAGATATTTCACAGTAAACATATTGTAACAAAATATTGTAGCAAAATATCAGCATTTTTAAATGCATTTCATTGTTTTAATTAATTAATTTATTTTGTTATAATAGTAACGTTCTGGTAAAATAACGTTCCACTAACGTTAATAGAAGTTATATGTTCTTTAATAATTTCCTTAAAAAAGAAAAAAACTTTGACATGAACTGTGACATTTATATTTACATTATGACAATTGTAAATGTTTTGCCAGGCTTTTTCATGAATGCACTGCTGAAAAATATTAACTGTATATTATTTAAATGTGCATTTATTATGCATTTTATATTTTATTATATATTGTTATATTTTAAATAATATAATTTATACATTTTTATGACATGATGTACTGTGTATTATATATTAATATACATTATATAATACTCCATATTCTATTAGTATTTTTTATTATGTATTTTTTGTGATATATTACATACTACATAGTATTATCTATTAATACTATATATATAAGCTGAAAATTTTTTTTTTATTAATAAATTAAATGACTTAAATTTGCATATATATATGTGTGTGTTAGTAGTATTATATATTATATCATAATATTCTATATTTATAATTTTTTATATTATTATTATTATTATTATTATTAATTATTTATGATTTAATTTA